>NC_054381.1:115891804-116064304 GCF_017654675.1 Xenopus laevis | reverse complement strand
TTACATTTGGATTTACATTTGTTTATAATTTGTTAGGCTATACTGTGATATTGGAAAATGGAGGGGTTAATTGGGTCACAGGTTTGTGTCACATTTTATATAGGGTATGTCATAAATCTTTTACACCGCATGAGTGTTGCATATAATCAAGTCAAGTGGATTTTATTGTCATTTCAGCCATATACAGTAAATACAGTACATAGAAACGAAATGGCGTTCCTCCAGAACCCCCTGCTGCTATACAACAACTCTAGTACACAGTCATGCTGGGCAAAGTGGACATTTCAGTTCAGTCCTTGGGAGTTGAGATACCTGATGGCTTGTGGAAATAGACTGTTTAATGAAGTGGTGTCCCCCAAAAGCTTGTGCTGAGATTCTGCCACAATAAATAATTCAACTATAACACACTTTGTGCCATAACCCTTGCACATCTCATAATTTAGTCCAATGATGTCAGAGATGGGCAGGTCAGATTTAATGGGGTGGCTCGCCTTTAAGTTAACTTTAGTATGTGTTAGAATGGCTAACTCTAAGCAACTTTTCAATTGGTCTTCGTTATTCATTTGTTTTAGTTTTTTTTTATGATTTGCCATTTTCTTCTGACTTTTTTCAGCTTTTAAATGGGGATCACTTATCTCATCTAAAAAAACAAATGCTCTGTAAGGCTACACATGTATTGTTATTTCTACTTTTTTTTTTTTTTTACTCCTCTTTCTATTCAGGCCTATTCATATTCCAGTCCCTTATTGAAATCAGTGCATGGTTGCTAGGGTAATAGGGACACTCTTATGTCATAATTCACTTCTAATGTACTGTTGGCCAGCATTGGTAAACATTTTGTGTTTGCTTCAGAAATACAACAATATTTTATATAAATAAGCTGCTGTGTAGCCATGGGACAGCCATTCAAAAGCTGAAAAAGGAGAAAAGGCCCAGGTTTACATAGTAGTTAATAGTAAGCTCTGTAGAATGCAATGGGAGCTTTTTTGTTAATGATTGTGTAGCCTGTGCCTTTTCTCCTTTTTTCAAACTGAATGGCTGCCCCCATTGCTACACAGCAGCTTGTTTATATGAACTAAAGTAGTGTTTCTGAAGCAAACACACCAGTTTTACCAGTGCAGGGCAACAGTATACCATTTTTTAATTACTTTAAAATACTTTTTGGTGTTACTGTTCCTTTAAGGTCAGTGTGGCTTGACTATTTGTCAACTCATGAATCAGTTTTAGAGTTGTACTATGGCTTCCTTTCATAAATTCCATTAGTCATAGTTTTTTCCTGTTACATATCAGATTAAAACATTATTTTTATGGCCAAATTGTATTTCTATATATCTTTTCATGCTTATTTTTAATCATAGCACTGTAGAGAGCTGAAATACTGGAGTTGTTTGTAACTCACAGTGAACTGTAAGAGACAATTCAGAGGCTGGAAGGAAATGAATATATTTATCCCATCTGAGAGTCATGTGCTACACAGTCACTGCTGACTTTCAAACATTTGGCTTCTGTAATATAATGAGTAACTGTTTCTTTCTCACTCTTTCCCTATGTGTGTGTGTATATGTGTGTATATATATATATATATATATATATATATATATATATATATATATATATATATATATATATATATATATATATAAGTTCATGCACAGGTATGCAAACAGTTGGGCAACATAAGTAGAACATTTTTTTTTTAGGTTGTGCAGTGTGAGCTATTTACAGTGCAAGTCATAAACTTTAGTAATTTTTATACAATGCTAACCTTTTCTGCAGGTCTTTACAGAGATTTTACTTCATTTCAGTCACTGCCCTAGGGAAGTTGACAAACACACAATCTCACACAAAAAAGACGCGCGTCAAAATTTTGACGCCCATAGACTCTAATGGGCATTGGTGACATTTCGCCAGTGGTTTTAGCGAAACAGGACTTATTTCGCCCATGCCTACTCCCCAATCTCCTTTGCAGTACACCTCAGTAATTCAAATATTATATTTTACAGTAGGAGTACTTTTAATATGATGTAGAGAGTGATATTCTGAGACCATTTTCATTTTTATTTGTGGTTTTTCAGTTATTTAGCTTTTTATTCTGCAGCTCTCCAGTTTGCAATTTCAGTCTAAAATACCCTAGCAGCCATGCATTGATTTGAATGACAGTGGAATATGAATAACAGAGGGCCTGAATAGAAAGATGCTTAATAAAAAGTACCAATAATAACTAAAAAGTTGACTTAAGGGTGAACCACCCTTGTACAGAACCAAAAAAAAAGTTAGCCAAGTTTCAGGCCTGTTGAGAAACAGTGTGAATGGTGCCGGATGGCCAAGGTCGCTGAAGCTGAGATTGCGATTTTTACTTTGGTTACAGAACCACAAGGTTTCTGTTTTTTTGCAGCTGATAACCTTGATGAGAGCATAACCGTTTATTTAATGTGTGGGTTAATAACAGTGATGTGTTTCATATTGCGTCATTCTATAAAAAAAGGCCAAGGGTGGAGTTCTTATCTTGGACTGTGAATTAAACTCTGCTTGATATCATTAGCAGCCATGCTCGTTTTTGAGACTGACTGCTTGAAACAGTGTTGAGAGAAAGAAGCCTTTGTAGTTTCTGGAATGCAGCTTCCCACTATTTTCATGGTTCTCAAAAAGAATATGTGTCTCATCTTGATTCTTCATATCACATGCCTTCTGTTTATCCTTTGCGGCATGTGGAAAAGGGCATGGCTTTGGGGGAGAAGTGACGTTATTAATTATTTTAAGGACAGTTACAAACCAGGGGATTTATCAGCTAAACATTCCATAGCGGGTGGTATATATTGTTAGGGGTATATTTATCAAAGAGTGAAGTTAATAGTGAAGTTACGCCACTAGAGTGAAATTCCGCCACTCCTCCATTCATTTCTATGGGATTTTTATAGGCATATTTATCAAAGGGTGAACTTTCACTTTCACCCATTGATAAATACGCCTTTCAAATGAATAGAAATGAATTAAGAGCTGCGGAATTTCACTCTAGTGGCGGAACTTCACTCTTTGATAAATTTATATATAAAGTTATCAAAGGTCAAATTTTAGTGCTTTGTGAGCTTTTTTTTCAGACCTCAAATGAACTCCCAAAAAACTCGAATGTAAAAAGCTTGAATCAGTGTAGTCGGGGTGAAAAACTCGAATACTTGCATTGATCGAGTTTTCGGCAGAAAAAAAAACCTCAAATCGCTAGGATAGTTGTATATATTGTGAATGACCTGTAACAAGTGGTTCCTTGTGTCAGGACTAAATCCATAAATTACTGTACATTTTGCTCTTATTACTCTTGGTCAGAAGCTTTTGGTTTTTGTCTCCGGGGTTTTCTAAAACAAGATGTGTGTTGTGTTTGCATTCACATATACTTTGAGGCTTCTGCTTGTTGTTTGCTAAACAAAGGCTTCACTGTCTTTTCGGGGCAATGCCAATTATGCTGTGAACGTGAACTGTAATTGTCGCAATGCCTCTCGTGCTCAAAGCAGGGCAGCAGCTAAACAATTCTGCTCCACTTCCACTTTTATCATTTTAGTGATGTACAAACCAAGAATGCTGTCATTAAAGGGAAGTGTACCCTAATAACCCAGAGGCCAGATTTGTTATTGTAAGGGAATGTTATGGCTCTCATGCTGCCCATTGGCTTCATTTAAAATTCATTCTTTATAGTTATTTACCCATTTTACATGTCTTTTTTTTTTTTTTTTTTTTTTTTTTTATTGGAGTAGCTGTGTCAAAATATTAAACATAATAATGTTCTAGAATACAACACTGTCCGGTCTAGTTACTTTAAGGCCAGTTTACTTCAGGGCATGATTGTTGGGTGTCCCACATGCATGTTTCATAATAATGTGAGGAAGTGGTGTATGAACCATGAAACCCATGACATACATCTTAAACTACTCTGTTCTTGGACATTTATGTCTGTTTTTAGGGCAGTACAATAGCGTTTGGTTGTAAACATGCACATGGAACACTTAATATTGTTGCTTTTAACTGACCCTGCAGCACAAAAAGTGTCACATAACAATCATTCACTTTCATTTTGTCACAAATCGTGTCTAAGAAGGCTTATTAAAGTATCAGTTAGCAAATATACCGTAAGTCGTTTACTGTGCTGTTTTATGGAGGTCTGTTTCAGATTTTTGATATGAAAGTGTGGCTAAGGCAGAGCAAACAAAACCACTAACCTTTATAACATGAAACTGGAAAGAGAAGTTATGTGACAGTAAAAGCTCTGCTTCTCCATGCTGGTAACCTAAGATTTGGCTTTAGACCAAATTAATTTGAGCGTTGTAGTAGCTACATCTAACATCAAAATATATTATGTTCTGACCACAAAATACACAGATGCAGGTGAATCCTGCAAGGGACTGTATGTAGCAATGGTGTCTGAAGCAAATCACTTTACAGCATTTTATTTTCAATATCATATATTTCACTTACTGATAGGTGACAAGCTGGCATAAGCAATGTGTTTTGCATATTCCATTCTGAGCATTGAATTGGGAGTTCAGAGTACATATTCATGCACTACAGGTTGCCTATAAAACATTACATGTTGTTGTGCCCGTAAATGTGCACTTGTATCATGCTGGGATGATTCATAGTTTTAGCTCCCAGTATCTGGATAAGAGTTGGACATTTAGTCCTTTAAAGGGCACCAGTTGTCAAAAATATTTTAATAGAGCCCGCAATCCAGTTGGGGGTAACAGTAGCTTTAATTGCCCCCCCCCCCTGGCAGCGATAGTCAGCTCCCAGTGCAAGTGGCCATTTCTGTCAGAACGCATGTGCATAACTTGCTTATGACTTCACACGCATGCAGGTTGCGGCATTCGCTCATTATGTGCATGTGTGTGCCCAAGCATGGCAGCTTGCACCAGGGGCACCTCCCGACACAGATGGACTAGCTATGGCCTGCACCTCTGGTTACAGATCATTTTTCGCAACAGGTCAACTTTAAGGGCCCGCAATTATTTCTGCACGACTGCAGGCAACAAATCTCCCAAAAATGCGTCTCCATTGGAAATAACTGAAAATGCTGGCAGTAAATCCAACATATTGAGAAGCTGCCCAAAGTTTCCTCCGGGCGACTTCAGAAGAACAAAGCAATGTGTTGGTTTTACCCCCAGGGGTTTCAATTATCTCCAATGGAGAGGTATTTTCGGGAGATTTGTTGCTGCAGTCTTGCATTTTTATCTCCGATGACAAATCTCCCCATCGGCAACACTGCCCTAAGAGTTCTCTGTGTCTCCATTTTGTTTTTGTTTACTGCTGTTATTGTGATAAAATTTCAGGCCTTGCTAGATCTGTTTATTTTCCATTGTGGGTGAACAGCCAGTGCTCTCTTTCAAGTAGCTGTCAGGCTGGGGATGTCATGTATATTAAGTGGCTTTTGCAGAAAAAAAACCTGAAAGCCTTCTTATAACAAAAAGTATTCACATGCTTCATGTTCTACACATAGAATACCCATAGCTTTCCCTGTAGCAAACTGTGTGTCCAGAAGCACTGGTTCATTAACAGGCATTCATCCAAACTTGCAGGCGGCCTGTTTTGATGTTTAGATCTCATTAGCAGATTAACGTGGTTTTAGGATGGGATTTTTGGATTAACTGAATGGAGGAGCCAGAGAGGTTAGAATGAGGAGTGCCAAGAAATTATATGAATGCTTGTTGAAAAGTTGGTTAGAATTCTATTTAATAAGGCAAAACTGTGTTTTTTTGGACTTACATCCCCTTTAAAAATTCTTTATCTTTTAGATTGCCCTTTAGTAGTGGAATATCAGTGTATTCTGCCACAGTTAATCTTTTATCAATTAATTAACATCCAAAATATTGGCAAGGATCCACAGAGAGCAGTGTACTCTCACTTGGTGTGGGGTCATACAGCTAAAGTAGCTGCTCCAGTTATAGTTATGTGCCTATATTAGGACAGCAGAAGAGTAGTTAGTCTGGGAAAAAAACAATATTTTTGGCAACTTGTTTAGCATGTCTCCAGATAAGCCGAGGATACTGCATTTTGCTGTGATTTACAAATACGTCCTGGAAAGCACACGGTGACACATCTCCTATGGTCTCCTGACTGTCACATGCCAGTGCTGCTGGCTCTCCAATTATCCCGTATTGAAAAAGCTACAGCACTCACAGCTCTGTACTCAGATCACTCTCTATTAAACGCTACATTATTTAAGTATTAAAGGGGTTGTTCAACTTCAAATTAACTTGTAGTATGATGTAGGGAGTGATATTCTGAGAATATCAATTCAATATGCAATTGATTTTCATTTTTTATTTGTGGTTTTTGAGTTATTTAGCTTTTTATTCAGCAGCTCTCCATTTTGCAATTTAACCAGTTCCGGGCCTAGGGTCCAAATTACCTTAGCAACCATGCATTGATTTGAATTTGAGAAAGGAATATGAATAGGAGAGGACTGAATATAAAGATGAGTTATAACAAGTAGCAATAACAATACATTTGTAACCTTACAGAACATTTGTTTTGTAGATGGGCTCAGTGACCCCATGTGAGAGCTGGAAAGAATCAGAAGAAGAAAGCAAATAATTCAAAAACTCTCTAAATAATAAAATAAAATAAGCAAATTCGTCATTCTACAACATACTAAAAGTTAACTTGAGGGTGAACCACGCACCTTTTTCATACTTCATATATTGAACATGGAGTTACTGTTGTGCACAAGAACAGTCAAGGACAGAAGCTTTCCTTTCCCACTTGTGTCCTGCATGCACATTGCTACTTATTTCTGTGGCTACCATGTAGTAGCATTTTCTTTAATCTAAACCACAAATAGAAGTGCCACTTATCTGACAGCGGTGTTATGCTGGGCAGAATTTTTGATAGATGTCTTCCTTTGCGCTGATTTTGGGATATTTCATGATTGAATGCATGGATTAGCCAGGAGACACTTGTATTCAGGAAGGCAGCATTCACTCCTATTGCCTGTAGGGTGTGCTCGTCCAAATAATCTGGTGATCGTTTTTTGGGTTTGTTTTTAAACTTAAAGGGGTTGTTTACTTTCCAAACTTTTTTCAGTTCAGTTAGTTTCACCAGAAATAAAGATTTTTTCCAATTACTTTCTATTTTCTATGTGTGAATGTTCTTCTAATATCGAAGTGTAAATCTAATTTCTCACCTTCTAAAGCAGCTCTGGGGAGGGTGGGGGGTCGCTGACTCGCTAAACTGCTCTAAATGGAAACATTTAGTTGATACATTTGTTATATTTAGCCCTGCTGAGCAGAATCCCTAGGTTTCATTAAAGGCAGCTGTTAGAATTGATACAATAGTTGCTAATTCTCCAGAGAAGCTGCTGAGAAATGTATCAACTAAATGTTGCAAAACTTTAACAGTTCAGAATCTGCTCCTGAATTACTGAGCTGCCAGGCCACACCACAGACAGGAACATTAAATTTAAGATTTTTTTTAAAAATGGTAGAAAAGAAATAGCAAATATCTTTATTTCTGCTGAACAATCTGAAAACAATGCAACTGAAAAAAAGTGTTTGGAAGGTTAACATCCCCTTTAATTGAAATTAAAGTGACAGTATTCATAATTTTAAAGACCGCAGCAAAGTGCAACAAAAATGCTATCGGCAAAGAAGTTACTTCACAGTTAGTACCTAAACTCATTTACTTTGGTTTAATGAACAAATCGGAACTGTCTGGTAATGCCGGTAACTATATGTCTGTGTGTGTTTGTTATAGTCCTTAGGAGAGCTGGCAGCAAATTGGATTGTCTATATTACAGTTCTGAGGTTGTTTTGATTTCTGTTGCATTCTTTGCTCTATGAATACATTTCTTAATATACAAGAATCATTGTTTGTGTTTAGGTATCTTGCCAACACTGTGTCTGGTATGGGGAGTGTGGCAAATCATCAATAGAAGGTAAACGATTAAACTGCGCATACTCTGGGCCTCCTATCTCCCTGCCTGAGGAAGGACATGCACTGCTGCAGGTAAGTGTTGGGTTGCACACTTTGCACTGAGCATACCCCTTGGTAAGCAACACATATGAAATTGAGTTTAAAGGAACTGTTCAGTATAAAAATAAAAAATGGCTAAAAACTGGGTAAATAGATAGTTAGCCAAAAATGTAATGTATAAAGGATGGAGTGACTGGATGTCGAACAGAACACTACGCTTTGCGGTTCTCTTGATTTCCACTAATTGGTTACCAGGTAGTAACCAATCAGTGACTTGGGGGGGGGGCACATGGGTCATACCTGTTGCTTTTGAATGTGAGCTGCATGCTGAGGATCAATTGTAAACTCACTGAATAGTAATATCCCATGTGGCCTCCCTTCAAGTCGCTGACTTAACTCCGAGTTTGAGAGCTGAAGAGCAGGAAGTAGTGTTCTGTTATGTTAGCCATCCAGTCACTCCAGCCTTTATACATTACATTTTTGGCTAATGAACTATATTAGGCTGTGTAAAATAAAAAAAAAGTTTCTATTTACCCAGTTTTTATTTTTACACTGAACTGTTCCTTTAAAGCTTCAATGACACAAATGTACATAGTTTTGCTTTCAGATCCTGTTTTGAGCAAAATCAATTCCTCTATGTGCATATGTAACTACTAAAAACATACCAGAAATGAAACAACGTCTCAACTTTGACACAAAAATAAGTTTTGGCACTGATAGGCCATTGCTACTAAATGAACTCTGGTTTCCATAACCTGCAGCTCTGTTCCTTTGTAATCAATCAGAATACTTGGGACTTTATTGTGCAAGGAGCACATATACATAACAGAGCAAGTCTTCCACTGTGAATTCAGGTGCTAAAGACTTTTGTGCCCCCTCATTTTATGTGGTTTGGGTATATTTCTTATTCAGGAGTTATAAAAAAAAAAAGGACTTCATTTTTAATTGCAACTTGTTCTTTTGCAGCAACTTTGCCCATCACTTTCTTATGGAAATAACACTGTCTGCTGTGATGTCCAGCAACTCAACACCCTCAACAGCAATCTTCAGCTTCCTTTGCAGTTCCTTTCAAGGTAGGAACCTTTTATATGTCATGTTTGCTTGCAGGAATATAGGGTTTGTTTTTGTATTTTCAATATAGCAGATCTGCATTTACTAGATTTCCAGTAAATGCAGAGCTAAAGAAACAGTACAAAAGTGTGTTTTTTTGTTTTTTTATCGCAGATGAATTACGAGAATAAACGTATACACTGTGTAACAAAAGAGAGAAACAAAAAAAAATTTAAATCAGGAATGGGTAATTTGTTTAACATGTTAGAGTATTTTAGTATTTAGTATGTTAGTTTATTTTAGATGTCTTGCTGCATCTTTGTCATGATCATAAGCCTGACCAATGATGCTTCTAGCCATGTCTGAAGGTTTTGAGAACAAGATTGAGTTTTATTCTAAATTTCAAAAGGTTTTGTGGTGCAGCTGTAACAGTGACACTGGATTTATTTAGTGAGATGAAGTGAAAATGTATTAGCTAGAGTAGAGATAAGCAAATCATATGTCTAGCAGAAAATGCAGTTTTAGCTGAAATAACCCCTATACTGACCTGCTTGCATTCACTTTAACTGTGTACAACACGAGTTAACATTCTGTGCATTTTCTTATCATCCATACCCTATCAAAGCATTTTTTTAGTTCTCACAAATAATGTATGTATTAAATAAGGCAGTTTGGTAACTTATTAATGAAATACATTTGTTCCTTTTCAGATGCCCTTCTTGTTTTTATAATTTCATGACCATGTTTTGTGAGCTGACCTGCAGTCCCCGCCAGTCAGAGTTTCTGAATGTTACCAACACTGAACCATATGTCGACCCTAGCCCTCAAAGGGCAAATGAAAGCATTGTTGCCATGGAGTATTACATAGGAGAAAGATTCGCTAATGGTAAGTCATCTGGGTTTTGGTGTAACATTTAGATAACTGATGTTTACCCACATGCCCACATACTCCCAGTTAAAAAAAGTTTAAAGAGAAATATGCATGCCATTTTTGATGGGTGTATATGAAAAATGTTAATGTTTAAGGGCCTCTCTTCAAAATATTATTGTACACTGTCCAAACTGGAACCAGAGTATTAATGCTATACCCGATTTCTTCACGTGTTAATAACAGGAAGGCGGATCGATAAAGGGCAATTTTTGTGGGTTTTATTGGTTACATAAAAATATGGCTATGTTGTAATCATGTTACCAAACCACGTGACAAATTTACTATCTTGCATACACAGTATGTCCTGATAATAGGTTGTAGTTCACGGCGGGGTCACTCAAATAATTCCATTTCCATTGCCAACCCCTTCACCCTCTTAGAGATCCCTCCCGTGGAATGATTAGGTAGCCACACTCGTATTTGGTATATCGGTGACAAAATGCTGTTTTTAGTATATTCACTGTATATCACTGATGGTGGCAATGGAAAGATCTTTCAAACAGGTTGTTTGTTAGGTAGGCAATGGTAAGCTCTGTAAGTATGCTCTGCAAATTTAGGCCACTTGGGGCTTCCCAGTGAAGTCGGTGACACAAACCCTTAGCAGCCAACAAGAATCATGTACGTTGTAGCCCTTGCTATTATGAGTCAACCCACTTGAGTATTCAGATGGGATCACTCTGAGCACACCTTGCGTTAAAAAATACCTTGAAGTTCTCTTGAACAGTCTCTTGTGATAATGTGGAATTCCTTTAGTGCTGAAAGTTTTTTTGAGCTTTTGTGCATAGTTTTGTGGTATTGCTCTGTACAGGCCACATTAAAACTTATCAGGATTTTTATTTGTCATACAAATACTTATTAATTGGTGGCCTGCTGGTCCTCCAATACCTACTTCACCCATCCAACAGTTGCTGGATCTACTTTCTTTATAAAGTTGCACCCCTGTTGTTAAAGGTATGTCCGTATAATTCTATCTCTGGTAAATTCTGGCCTTCTGGCCTTTTATTTAAATATGACAATATGATGGCTAGGGGAGGTTATAATTCTGTAACTTGGCAAACTGAAACGGTGGCATATAAGGTAAGGCAAAATTAGCAGTTGTAGATGTTAATGTGCTTATTGGACAAAGCGTAAAAGGTATGGGTTTTAAGGGCTCTTCAAATGAGCATTCAGAGTACATGTATATAGACAGAAGGTTCAGTGTTAGCTGCGTGTACTTACCTTTTTATCTGGTTTGGGTATTTATAAAAAAAAATTTTATTCATTATTTTTTATATTCTAAGCAGCTGAAAGGTCTATAACATGCTAAAAGTTTATTTAAAGACACACTTCCCCTTTTTACGTAATTGCCAGCAATCACAGTTCTACATGGACTTGACATTTTAATCCTTCCAGCGCTGTTCTATTCTTCTCAGCATTCATTCTCCGTTGTTTGGCACACAAAATGTTTAATTTTTAGTGTTAAGTTGTGGCAACTGCAGTATTATTCCTATATTGCATCCAACATTCTTCTGCCTTTTCTTGCCCAGCGATGTACAATGCGTGCATGAATGTAGAAGCTCCCTCGAGTAATGTCAAGGCTTTGGCTTTGCTGTGTGGAAAGGATGTCAAGGACTGTAATGCTACTAATTGGATTCAGTACATGTTCAACAAAGATAATGGGCAGGTTCCTTTTACCATCACTCCTATCTTTTCAGGTGAGTTTTTTGAGCCTGGTTTCTCCACTGGAGCATTGTGTTTTTTATCACTATAGATCTGTGGTTTCTACACAGCCTGCTTGTTAGAAACTCATTACATGTTTCATGCTTGTATGATGGATGCCCACCCAAAACTCTTGCATAATGAAAGAAAATAGTTATTCTTCTAAGTGTCCCAATATACAATAATTAGAACATCTCAATGGTTTAGACGTTATTTGTAAATGTAATTGGTATTGAAAGCAGTTTCTGGCTGCTTATATTCTCTGCACTTATGATTCTCACTACAGAAGGGATAAACAAATACTGCCCTCAGTTGCAATTACAATTACCTTTCAGACCATTGAAAGTTTCTAATTTATGTTCACTGGAAAGTTGCTTTATTATATTTTCTATCATTATGCATAAAAAAGTTGCTGGGCTGAGCTCGCTTTTATTTTGGACACAATTGCCTGTGCAAGCCTACGTCTTCTGATTTGTTGCTTGTCTGCATGCAATGCCAATATACTGTGTGGGTCTCTGTCCCAGCTGAACTGCAAATACATTTAGTAGAAATGATGCAAGGGATCTTGGATAACTGGTAGTATGACAGGGATTTAATTGCTGTGTAGATAAAGTGTGTGTAAAGCTGCTGCAAAGCACTGCGTATCTTGACAGCGCTATATAAATAAATGATGATGATAACATGGGGCTGAATTTTGGCCTATTTATAAACGCAGACTCTGGCAATCTGACGGTCTGCGCTGGCTCTAATGCCTGCAACTAGAGGCACTGCATTGGCTTGGGTGCAGACACACAAATCAGATTTTGGCATGGAAACAGGTGAGTATGCATTTTAGGCCAAATTCTATTCCGTTTGTCTGCAACTAGGCCAACACAATGCAGGCCAAAAATCGGCCTCTTGGTAGTAGCCTTACAACATCTTGGCAGTAGCCTTACACACAAATTATCTACAGAGCAATTATTAAAGGCGATATCTTCAGCAACACCATTTGTAGGTGCTAGGTTTTTGTAGAATTGTGATTAAACTGTGGAAATACTTGTAAGTCAATGCTTCTGAATGTTCTCTGTGGAGAGCCTATTTACATCCTGTTTGTACTTTATAGATGATCCTGTGACTTCCATGCTTCCCATGAACAACGACACCAAGAGTTGCAATGAGTCCGTGGAAGACGACGGGGCTCCTTGCAGTTGTCAGGATTGTGCTCTTACTTGTGGCCCTGTGCCTCAGCCTCCATCACTGCCTCCTCCATGGCGTATCTTTGGCTTGGATGCTATGGCTGTCATTATGTGGATAGTTTATGTTGTGTTCTTACTACTCTTTTCTGCAGTCATTATTGGATCATGGTGTTACAGGTAATTAGGCCCTCTTATTCAGTTTTAGGGCAGACCAGGTTTTTCTTTACTCCACAAACATGGGTTGTTTTATTGAGTAATATACTGCATGGTTTAGCAAAAGAATAACATTGTATGGTAGCTCTGTAAATGCTTCAACAAGGCTCAAATATTCGGAAAGTAGAGCGATATGGATGCAGTACAAAAGCTTTTTTTAAATACTCTACTTCTTTTATCCTTATGAATCCTGGCAGATTTTTCTATGATTGGGTTGTTACCCTAATTCTTTTTCTAAGGATTTTTGTTTCCAATTACAGGAAAAAGAATATCGTCTCAGAATATGCTCCCATTGATAGCAATTTAGCATATTCTGTCAATTCCACTCCAATTGCAGGTATGTGTCTACATTTTAATTTAATTTTACTCTGTGTGGCAAAGACTCGTATCCGATTCATATATTTTAGAAATAAAGCACTGAATGAGTAGAATTACATCTCTGTTTTTGTGAATGGGGAAAATGCAACAGCTAACATGAAATATAGATGACATATAGTGTGTTTGTGTGTAAATATACCAAAAATACCTGTTCCATTAAATGTTTTTGAAATGTGTTGTTCTTGCTTACAAACTATCCTTGGCCTTTTTTAGGAGAGCCATCATGCTGTGATCGACTTGGTGAAAGACTTGAGAACTTTCTGCGGATTGGATTTACAAAATGGGGTTCATTTTGTGTTCGGAAACCATGGATCGTTATCTTTTTTTCTGTGCTTCTAATTGTAATATGTTGCTTTGGCCTCAAGTACATGAAGATTATTACTGATCCTGTTGAATTGTGGTCAGATCCTCACAGCCAGGCCCGACAAGAGAAGGAATATTTTGATTCTCACTTTGGCCCTTTCTTCCGCACTGAACAACTGATCATCACTGCGCCCAACAGTTCAGTGCACATTTACTCACCATATCCCTCTGGCAGTGATGTGCCCTTTGGCCCACCTCTAGCATTTGATATGCTTACTCAGGTAAGTGAGTAATGTTAAGGAGGAGATATTGTTCGTTAAAACGGTAACAACAAAATGTTTCAAATAACAGATGGGTGTTTAGAGAACAGGTGGCAGTAAATTAATGGATTGATGTTAATGTTTCAAATACCATTGACCATACAAAGTAAACAACCTTTCTTCTTTTCCTTACCTTGCCCCTTCACATTTTAAACATTAGAAAGAGATGATTTTTTTTTTATATGTATTGGGTAGCATAGTCAAGCAAAGATTCTACCATTTTGTTTTATCACAACCTGGCAGGCCCAGACGTTTATTTATTGGGCTGGTGTAGGGCATTGTTTGTGCCTCGGATTACTTGATTTGCTAGAGCAAAGACCTGTAACTTGGGCACTATGTGCACTTCAGTTCCATTTCCATAACATAATCGGTACAGCAGCACAGCTGCAAATATGGCACTTTCTGTGCGGTTATCTGTCAATGTGATAAGACTGTACCAAGTCAATGTAGCTGAGAGTTCTGTATATGTGCCTATTGATGCTAGGGGCTTTGTACTTAAAGGAACAGTAATATCAAAAAACAAGTGTTTAAAAGCAATAAAATATAATGCAGCTTTGCCCTGCACTGGTAGAACTTGTGTTTGCTTCAGAAACACTACTATTGGTTATATAAATAAGCTGCTGTGTAGCAATGGGGGCAGCCATTCAAAAGAGAAAAGGCTCAGGTTACACAGCAGATAACAGATGAGCTCTGTATAACAATGGTATTATCTGTTCTCCACTATTTAACCTGTGCCATATAGCCTTTTTCAAATTTCCGCCATTGCTGCACAGCAGTTTGATTATATTAACTATAGTAGTGTTTAAGAAGCAAATACACCAGTTTTACCAGTGCAGGGTAACAATACATGTTATTGTCATTACTTTAAAACACTTTCATTTGTTGGTGTTACTGTTCCTTTAATGCTTGCTGGTGTCAGCCATTAATTACAGGACTCCCTTGCACTTTCAGCCAACAGCCAACCGTGCATCAGATTAAGAATTTGCAAGTCTGCAGCTCATTCTCCACAGGTTGTTGTTTCAGATACAATTGCTACATGCCTGGGCCTGTAATTTACGGCCCCTTTATGCTCATCCGCTTGTACCTGGTTATTGAGCCTTTGCATATTCATGTTTTCCATTTTAAAGATCAAACACTTGTATTGGTGTTTGCAGATGTTTAGCACATCACAGACCTAAGTTATTATACACACTGACTTTGAGCTGCCAAATTGCTTTCTCTGCTTTTTTAAAGTTACATATTACCTTAAACATTGGCCACATTGAGTAAATTATCATGAACATGGTAGAATGCCAAGTAAAATGTATTGTACTAAACTCCCTTTTTATTTTTAATTTTTTTTTTTTTTTTTGCTCAATAATATTTTCTTGAAGATCCTATGTCCCTTTGAAATGTTTGTTGTTTTTTTATCAGGTCTTGGAGCTGCAAGATGGGATTGAAAACCTAAAAGCCTATTACAATAATGAGACTGTAATGTTAAAAGACATCTGTTTGGCTCCATTGGCCCCGTACAACAACAACTGCACAATTTTCAGTGTGCTCAACTATTTCCAGAATAGCTTCTCTGTGTTGAATCATTCCATACAGGATGATTTCTATGTTTATGCTGATTACCACACTCACTTCTTATATTGTGTGCGGTAAGTTGGTCCTTTTAAGCAGTAAGATACAACTCTTTCTTTATTTGTAGTAGAATACCTGTACGGCTACATTGAGAATTGCTAAAGGTTTTAGTGAGCTTTTGAAATGAATGTAATTTTCTTAGGACATGGAAAAATAATGGGTTATTTGTGTCTTCTGGGAGCTGATTGCTCATGCTTTGCTGACCAATGTACATGCATTTGATTGGATCAAGGAGGGCATGAATTAAAAGTAAATTACAGAAAATTATGCAAAATGAAAATGATATTATTGGGTCTATTTATTATAGCTCACACCTCATACTCTACTATTTACCCTGATTAGCCTTCTCTTGTGAATTACTTTAGATCCCCAGCATCTTTGAATGACACATCAGTACTCCATGATCCCTGTCTGGGTACATTTGGTGGTCCCATCTTTCCATGGCTGGTGCTTGGAGGATATGATGGTAAGCTTCCCATAACAGAACTGCTCAGTTGCCTTTGATCTGCAAAATCTTAGTGTACTTTTTAATTTAACTACATATTTCAAAAGTTTTTTTTTTTTTTTTTTTTCTTGCAGATGAAAATTATAACAATGCCACTGCCCTGGTTGTGACCTTTCCCGTGATTAATTTCAGCAATGACACAGAAAAATTGAACAGAGCAAAGGCTTGGGAGTTGGAGTAAGTTACTGTTTACTAATAGTTTTATCTTTAAAGTGTAACTGCAGGATGGCATGTACGATAAAATGTACACTCAAACAAATTACAGTTGTTACTTGTGTTCATTAGTGCCACAGCTTATTAGGGGTGAAATCTATTACTATGTTCGTGTATGCCATCCGTGTAACACTTGCTGCCCATCCAGTCTGTGGGCCAATTGGGTGAAGAGTGCATCCAGTTGCCCTGTGTTTTGCTGCCTTAACCCATCGAGGGGCATCTTCTCTGTTATGAGCTTATTTTGTTAGAATAATCAGCAGAAACATTTTAAGTATCAAAATACACAAAAATTAGGGTACAATGAAAGTGAGACTGATCTGACCTAGTTAGCTACAAACTAACTCCAAAAGAGAGAGAGAGAGGTTTGATCAAGGCACATTCCCTGGTCCCATGTTAACTGCTGGTCATTTTTTCATAGGCTGGGACGTTCCTGCATAGTAGCATTTCTTGGGTTAAGTGTCTCCTGACCAGGGGACAGGTCTCAAAATAACGCCTTTTCTTTGAATTCAAAGAATAGACAGAATACACGTTCTGCATAAGTTCTATTCATTTGTTGATAAAAGGTGTGTTTATATAGTGGTGTATTTTCCTTTAAAGGTGAACTAAACCCTAAAAATGAATAAGGCTAAAAATGTTATGTTTTATATAGTGAACTTATTGCACCAGCCTAAATTTTCAGCTTGTCAATAGCAGCAATGATCCAGGACTTCAAACTTGTCACAGGGGGTAATCATCTTGGAAAGTGTCTGTGACACTCACATGCTCAGTGGGCTCTGAGCAGCTGTTGAGAAGCTAAGCTTAGGGGTTGTCGCAAATTATCAAGCAGAAAATTAGGTTGGCCTGTCATATAAGATGATGCTAAAGGGCTGATTATTAAATTCTGATGCTAGTTGCACTGGTTTATGTGCTCCTGTGTAGTAATTATCCATATTAATTACTGATCATCCTTATATTATGACATTTCTATTCTATGTGTACTGTATATTGTTAGTGGGTCCCGAAGCTCAGTAAGTGACAGCAGCACAGAGCATGTGCAGTGAATCAGCAGAAAAGAAGATGGGGAGCTACTGGGGCATCTTTGGAGACACAGCTCTTTACTGCTAAAGGGATTTGGTTGCCTTGGGCTGGTACAGAAGCCCAAAACATAATGTACAACATTTCTAGCTACTTCTTTAGTTTAACTTTCTTTGTCCTTTAAATGCATAAAATTCACTTTCATGTTTTTCTGTTACTTCACTTTTGACAAAGCTAGTAAATTATTACAGTAACCCCCTTAGATTTAAGGGCAGCCCTAAAAATAGTGTTTAGTTCAAGAACATAATGATTGTGAGGAAATCGCATATCTAAGCTTTCAAGGTTAGTGCAAACAACAATTTCAGATAAGAGCTGAACTGCCTATTGGACTTTGGGTTTGTTGTATTTACCTTTTACTGTGAACATACAAGACTGTGCCACAGGCTTCAATACATTTGTTTTGCATAATGTGTTTTTCTTTATGGGGATATTTTTTCCTCTCACTTTGGGTGGTGGCAGACGGGGACATTGGTCACCCAACGACAGATCTCCTCTACTGCAGGTGACTAATCTCCGTGTCTGCCACCACCCTTAATTGCATGGCAAGTAGGATGCTGTAAGTGATGCAATTTAAAGCACCCTAACCTTTGCCCAAGCGTCTGAAAATTACCCTTGTGGACTACATTTCAAGTTTACTGTCTGATTTGCCATTGTCCTCATGAAATAGCATTTTTTTTTTCTTACCAGTGCTATTTCTAGAATATGTTTACTATTACGAAAATTATGCCTGAAATATTAGCTTTTTTAAAAAATAACATAGCCTTCATTTTAACTGGTTACCAAAGACTGCTTTACAGGTTTGGACTGAGAATTAAAATAGGCCCTGCCATTTCAGGTACACAGAGGCCCAAACAGCCCACAAAGAGACCCAAACAGTCCCCCCACCAGCCCACTAAGGTGTGACTTTCTATGACACCTCAGAGCTCATCTGGCATTTGCCAGAACCCACAGTTTGCCAGTCTGGGCCTGCTGCATTCCCGGAAAGTAGGAAGCACATTGATGGATTGTGGATGTTTAAGGACAAGGCAACCCAAAGTCATAACATACAGTATCTTGCTTGGGCTGATGTATGCACCCTCCTTCATGCTGACATACTGAGGATTCTCATTGTAACAGCCCAACAGCACCCCATTGTATGGAGGAGGTTTAGAACGGGGTTTCTAGTAAAATACACTGTACCATGTTCCTGGTTTTTAAATATGTTCACTTATGTCCCATATTTTTTTTTAGGTTCATCAAATTTGTGGAAAACTATAGCAATCCCAATCTGTCTATTTCATTCTCTGCCGAGAGAAGCATCGAAGATGAGATAAACCGTGAAAGCAAAAGTGATGTTACTACGGTTGTTATCAGCTATGCATTAATGTTTGTCTATATATCCTTGGCTCTGGGTCAGATTGGCGACTGCAGTAGGATCTTGGTAGGTTGTGTTTAATTGCAGCAGCCCTGTTCCTGCAAAGAATGCCAATAAAAATCTCCCATTGGGTTCAATGACTTTGTTTCTGTGATCTAACAGGTGGACTCTAAGGTCTCGCTGGGAGTTGCTGGCATTCTGATTGTGCTCAGTTCAGTAGCCTGCTCTCTGGGCATCTTTAGCTATGCTGGTGTGTCACTCACTCTTATTGTCATCGAGGTGATCCCATTTCTGGTGCTAGCTGTTGGAGTAGACAATATATACATTATTGTGCAGAGATATCAGGTAACATTTTATTGTATTTATAGTTCTGTTTTTTAAGACCATTACTACATTTTATTGTGGCCATTTTATATTATTATCCAAAGTGCTTGGGAACCATAAAGTATACTGTACTGTTTTATTAATACACAGAAAAGGGGAATTACTTTTAAAAAAAAATGTTGATTTATTTGCTTAAAATGTACTCTATGGGTGTCGCAACACTTTCTGCTTATTAGTTTTCCAGATTAGCAATCTATCTCTATCATCTCTGTCTCTATCATCGCTTTATCTATCTGTGTCTCTCTTCTGCTTTTCTCTTGTGTATTTTGCTGTACCGGTCTCAGCTGGAGTTTAATACAACTTCTTTAGTTATAAATGATATATATATTTGCACATATAATAAGATTTATATAAACAGGAATTCACATACATACATTTCAGCATCTGACAGGTTACATCACAGCTATTATATCATTGTGAGGCCTTAATGTCCGATTCCAAACCCATTACCTGATATGACGCTGTATCCTATTTGTAAACATATGGACTTACTATTATATGAATATGTATTTGTATATAAAAACATGAGCTAAACAAACTGCAGTGTAATATACTAGAAGTTGTTGGGTTATTATGGTCTCTATAATGCAAAACCAGTAAAAGTTGTGAAGAATTCATGTGGCTTGACTATATATTCACAAAATAAATGGCTTTCAGTGCTGGTGTATTATTGTAAAACGATGATAATTGGGTCCAGACTTCACCAGTTCATGCAGAAGCATATTATGTAATAAATATTTTGGTGTACAGTTTTAATCAAGTATAGAGAAAAGATAACAAAGAAAAAATTGAGCAAGAAAGAAAGAAATAGAACCTTGCCCTGAATTGTTAACCATCCAGGGGATGGTAACTGGACATGCCTTACATTTTTATGCCACTTTCTCATGCCAAGGGCTTCTTTCTTTTCTTATTGGGCAGTGATCCTTTGTGCTTTGTTGGTTGGTTAGGCTTGACTAGCTCCAAGGGTATTTTTAGACATGCCAGCCCCATCAGAGGCATTTAAAGATGCAGCATCTGCCTGTCAATGCACACATAGGACAGACTTTGGACAGAAAATGTACAGCAGAAATCAACCAGGTATGTGCACTAACAGGCAGATGCTGTGCTGCTGGAACACAGGACAGGTATGTATACCATTGCAGATAATCATGTAAGATTAACCTAAATTTTTCTGTTTGATTTGTTTTTTGAAGAATTATCTAAAGTTTTGTTTCATTTTGTACAGAGAGATGAGCGCCTTCATGACGAGACTCTGGACCAGCAGATTGGCAGAATTCTGGGAGATGTTGCTCCAAGTATATTTCTGTCCGCTTTCGCTGAAACCGTTGCATTTTTTCTAGGTAATGCTCAGTAACTATAGCACAAAGTGTGCTGAAATACTGAGAATAGAAGCAGTTCCACTGACATGATAAGAAGTTAGTTTACAATGGAGTATTATTTTCTTGATTTTTTTTTTTTAATTTGCTCCCCAATGGAATTGTTATATTGCAGCAGGATATGCATGCTTTCCATTGTGAAACATGTCTTTGCCAGATGTGACATATTAAATTACAATTCTGCAGATACTGTAGTTAAATATTATTTTCAGGATAAGCCTACAGGTTTTAAACTGAATATTTATAAAATCTGTGAATGAGTTTTTTCCATACCCAGTATTTACCTGCAGGAAATGTTCTCTCTCATTTATTGTTCACTGTAAAAAAAAAAAAAAACCGAAGTCTGAGCAGGTGCTGCATTATGTAGGTCATGCAAAATTTGCATTACTTGAAACAACACGTGAGTGTTCAGCTTAGAGAGAACAGTACCTGCAGAGTCTCCCGAGGAATAATTAACAAACTACTCTAATTATACATTCACTTCTGTTGTGGTGAGTAGTAGGGGACTGGTATTATCAGCTACAGTTATCCCTGCCCTTTTTGCATACCGGTAATACTGCAGTAAAGTTCAGGTCTGCAGGCAGAAAAGAGGGGCTTGGGAATGCAGAAAACTTGCCTAGGCCAAATTGTGTGTTTATACTACAAAAATATAATTATTGGTAATTCTTACCAAGGATTTTTTTCCCAAGGGGCCCCTTTGATGCTGGAAGTCCAAGGCTAAATGCCCTCTCTCTGCTCTCTCTAAAAAAAAAAATCTAAAAGTCAGAGATTCCTCATCAGAAAATCCTAGCCTACAGTCCCCTTTCAAATCAGTTGCAAAAGTAACCCTGTATATGCCAAAACACTAATATTGTGAAGCAACTTGACAGACTAACTTTTAAATACCACCTAATAAAACTTTTTTCTTCATTCTGTGATTTATATTCTCTCAGGGGCATTGTCATCCATGCCAGCAGTGCGGACATTTTCACTCTTTGCCGGGATGGCTGTGTTTATAGACTTCCTTCTTCAGATCACCTGCTTTGTCAGCCTTCTTAGTCTGGACATCAGACGACAAGAGGTAAATTTTGTATTTTTTTTTTTATTTTTTTTTTGAAATTGTAAATGAACATAAAATAAATATTTCAAGAAGGACGATTACTAGTAATATCCAAAATGTATATTTCTCTTGCCTAGATTGGGGGACACAGGCACCATGGGGATGAAGATCCTGTTGCTTGGAGAAAGGACACTAAAAGGTTAAAGTGGCTCCTCCTCCTCCTGCTCTGGGCTTCATCCCCGCCTACCTCCTCAATCCTCAGTTTTCTTTTAGTGTCCTCAGAAGGAGGATGGACACTTCGTGGCTGGGAGCAATGGTACAGATTTATTCAGTATCATGCCACTACAAGGGGTCAGTGTTTCTCTTCCAGAACTCCTCCAGCCAAGGACTTCTGATCTGAAGATGCTCTATAGCCTTCCCGCTCTACGGAGGCTGCAGGCTGGGGAGCTCCCCCCACACTACCCTGGGCACTGGTTCCCGCTCTCCGGAGGCTGCACCAGTAGCCACGACGGAGGGTATATCTTTTATTGAGCATTCCTGGCTGGCACAAGGAGGTAAGTCAATTCCCTCCTCCCTCCCCCCATTACATGCTGCCTGTCAGCTCTGCAGAAAGGCATTTAGTTTCACTTTCACTGCTATTCTCTCACACAGATTTTCCTAGGCATTTAGTTTCACTTTCACTGCTATTCTCTGACAAAGATTTCCCTAGGCCAGGGATGTCCAAAAGGTAGATGGGATCTACCAGTAGACCTTTAGCTGGTCATCAGTAGATATAAAGACACTGTCAACACACAGTTTGTCTAAATCACCCTCCTGTTTCATGCTTTTTATTTGATATTTATGTTAAGGTTACAATTTACATTTTCTCATGAATCAATATTAAGTCATATTTTCCATGGAACAGAATTCTAACAATGCTTTTATATATGTAGATCATAATGGGACAACAGCACTAAAAGTAGTCCCCGCATTGGTAACTCAGTGCCATTCCCAGCGATCTTTCGCGCCACCATCTGGCGATGCGTCTATTTCATTGTGCACGAGTCGCTGCACACGCGCCTCACGGGCGCCATCTTACTAAGGTACCATACCAAAGCCCGGGAAACCTCTCTGGCGGCCATTTTGGATCCGCATCTCTCTCTCCAGTACTGAGCGTTTCCAGCCTCACTGTCTCTCACAGAGAAGAACAAGGTACCATTCCTTCCTACCTTGGTGAATAGGTAGTTACACTTCCCTTACTCTTTCTCTAGGGGATTAACACTTCCCTCTCTCTATGGGACCTACTGTGGGGTTTTTCACTACTTCCCTCTGTCTCCACAGATTGCACTCTAAGGGAGAAGTGGTTCACTCCTCTGGACTCTCCTAATATTCCCCAATATCTTACTTACTGGGTTGCACTACATAGTATAGCCATGACGGGCAGGGCAGATGACCAGTCCCTTCCCAAGCAGGCAACTGCATGTACCACCAATGCAATTTAGTATTTGGCATGGGCTACTTGCAGACCTAAATTTGCTAGTGTTTTGGCTGAGCCAATATGTGAAGCCTGTAAGACTGCAGCAGTCACTGCACAATTACAATCCCACACAGCCCTACCAGCCAGCTCTGCGACAGCTACGGCTAATCAAACGAGCTTGGATTCTGAATGGTGTGCGCTCTATCTCTAGCGGGTCTACAAAACCTAGCCAGAATTCCAGAGACTCTAGATACCGTCCTACAGCACCTATCTACAGAGCCTCACAGACCGGTCACTCAGCAGTCGGTCACAAAGCGACCTCCCCTTTCCCCACCTGTTTTGCCTGATGAACAGGAAAAGGCATTGGGAAGAGGGACAGATCCTATCCGCAGATGAATAGGATCAGGATACCCCTAGATCACAATGAGAGGTCGAGAGCCTGATTCAGGCACACCCCACCTTTAGCAAACCAATAACATTTTCAAGAGGCAAAAGAAGTCTTCTTGTGTCTTTCCAGCCTATGAACAGCTGGGCGACATTGTTAAAGCACAATGGAAAACGCCAGACCATAGAGTCCAATTTTCCATCGCTTTACTCAAACTTATCCTTTTACTTTACAGACCTTGGTCTTCACCCCCAGCAGTGGACCCACCCGTCTCTAAATTGTCAAAGACCACCACCATTCCAGTAGTCGATGCGGCTTCCTTTAACGATCCTATCGACAAACGTCTTGAGGGTTTCTGCAAGTCGATTTTTACAGCAGCAGGCAGAACTCTCCGACCTATTATTGCCACCCCATGGGTATCCAGGTCACTGGAAGTTTGGGTGGAACAGGTGGCCCAACCTCTTTCTAGCTCCGATAGTGGACACAAATATATAAATTTGCGTAGCAGTCCTGGACGCGGCTAAGTCCATTGCAGCCAGACGTTTCCTTTGGCTAAAAAACTGGTCAACAGATCTTACCTTGAAGTGGTCTCTGCTTGGTCTCCCATTCTCGGGGGAAAAAAAAAAAACTTTTTGGTGCTGAACAGAGAAGGAAAATTCTCAAGCTACAGAGCCAGAGGTCCTAACATGAAAAGCAACAAGCTCCGACCCGCCCCAGATTCCAGTCAAGGCAGAGCACTTCTTGGTCAGGAAGCAGAGCAGCACCTAAGCCCGCACAGGACAAAACAGCCTCCGCATGAGGAGGTGCCCACCCCTGAAAGCTAAACCCTTTGGCGGACGCTTAAGTCACTTTCGGGAGGTTTGACGGCATAGAGTACTGGAACCCTGGGTCCTACAGATCATTTCTATCTCATAGAATTCGCTCAGCTACCTCCGAGGTGATTTTCCATCTCAAGGCTCCCTACCACAGAACCCAGGCACTCAGCTTTCCATGGGGTTCCAAACGCCCTGACTGCCTCCGCGGTAGTAATGGCGGTCCCTCAAAAGTAAAAGGGGCTTCGGTTTCTACTTAAACCTGTTTATAGTACCCAAAAAGGATGGATCTTTTCACCTGGTGCTAGACCTAAAGGCACTAAACGACCATGTAAAGAAGCACCACTTCAAGATGGAATCCATCCAGTCAGTCCTAATGTCCCTGGACACAGAGGATTTCAGGGCGGTGATCAACATCAAAGAGGCATACCTGCATGTCCCCATACATCCCAACCACCACTGGGTCCTTCACTTTTCAGTGGCAGGAGAACATTGGCAATCCCTGGCACTCCCCTTCAGACTATCCTCCGCGCAAAGGCTATTCACAAAGGTCATGGCTGCGGCTCTAGAGGACCTGCGACTGCAGGGAGTGAGTGTCGTACCATACCTGGACGACCAACTGGTAAAGGCCCGTTCCATGGCACTGGCCACAACTCATCTCCAGACACTAATGCTGTTAGGTTGGCAGATAAACTTCCAAAATTCTCGATTCATACCTTCCCAGAGTACTGAATATTTAGGGCTTGATCTAAATTCTTCATTGGGAAGAGCCTTCCTTCCCCAATCCAAGATCACCTCCATGCAGGGGCTCCTGCCATCTCTGCAAAAAATGGATCAGGTACCTTTAAGGTTGCCATGAGAGTGCTAGGGACTATAGTGTCATCCTGCGATTCCATATGCGCAGCTCCACACCAGAGCCATGCAGAGCCTTACTCCAACACCAGAGGAGGAACTGAGCGAACCTAAACTGCAGGATTCCCCTATCAGATCTAGTTTGAACCTCTATCAGTTGGTGGCTTTGACCAACAACACTTCCGTCAGGAAAACCCTTCCCCAATCACCAGTGGACAGTCATCACAACAGTTGCCAGTCTACAAGGTTGGGGAGAAGTATTGGGAGACCTAACCGTACAGGGACGTTGGTCACAGAAAGAACTACTCCCCATCAACATCCTGGAATTAAGAGCAATCTACCTGTCATTGCTCCAATGGTCAGGCAGACTTCAAGATCTACCTGTAAGAATACAGTCAGGCAATGTGACAGCGTTGGCTTACATCAACCACCAAGGAGGCACAAGGAGTCAAGCTGCCCTCGCAGAGGCACAGCAAATTCTTCTGTGGGTGTAAAACACGGTACCAGCTATCTCCGCAGTTCATATCCCTGGAGTGGGCAACTGGATAGCAGATTTTCTCAGCCGAGAGACCTTAGATCAGGGAGAGTGGAGCCTACACCCAGAGGTTTTTTCAACTGATTCTGGCAAGGTGGGGCACTCCGGAAGTAGACTTAATGGCATCCATTCTTCACAAGAAGCAATGACCCTCTGGCCCTAGCATGGACACACTGGTGGTTCCGTGGCAGTTTCACCTAGCATATGTCTTCCCACCACTGGCACTTCTGCCAAGTGTAATCAAGAAGGGTAGAAACAGTTGTAGTGGCACCCTACTGGCCACACCACACTTGCTTCGAAGAGCTCATAAGTTCATCAGTGGACGCACCATTCCACCTTCCAGACAGAATGGATCTGTTATCTCAGGGACTGATGCTCCACCTGAGTTCACCATGGCTGGATTTAACGGCATGACACTTGAAGCCATAATCCTAGCTAGATCAGGAGTTCCAAAAAAGGCCATACCGACCTTACTAAGGGCCAGAAAGCCCGTCTTCGGACGCATCTACCACAGGGTATGGAGGACATTCATATCCTGGTGTAAATCTAAAGCCAAAGACCCACAGTCCTGGGACGAAAGTAGCCTATTGTTATTCCTTCAGGAGGGTTTAGAAATAAGGGCTGGCACTCAGCTCACTGAATGTTCAGGTATCAGCCTTATCTATCCTTTTTCAGCAGCAGCAGCTTGCAATGCTGCCCAACATCAAGACCTTCCTACAGGGAGCATTGAGGATGATACCGCCATACCGTCATACAATCCCTCCCTGGGATCGCAATATGGTACCTTCTGTATTGCAGGAGCAACCGTTCGAGCCATTGGCTCAATTCCATTAACTCTGCTGACTTTTCAGGTAGTTTTCTATTAGCCATCACTTTGGCTAGACTAGTTTCAGAACTAGCAGCTCTATCTTGTCGTCCACCATTTTTGATTTTTTACAAGGACGAGGCGGTGTTGAGACCTACCTAGGATTCTTCCTAAGGAGTTCCATCTTAACCAGGACCTGGTGGTTTCTTTATTTTGTCCTGAACAAAAGACATATTTGGAACAGTTACATATGTAGATGTGGTTCGTTCTCTCAGAACATACACCAGGGCTACCAAGAGTAGAAGGAAGCTAGACAACCTCTTTGTCTTACCAGAAGGACCACGGAAAAGCCTTAAGGTATCTAAGGCCACCAATGCAAGATGGATTAGGTCAACAATCTTGAAGGCCTGTGAGGTACGAGGTAAGGCCACACCCTTCCAGGTTCAGCTCATTCTACTTCTTCACTCAGCACTTCTTGGGTGGTTCGCCTCCAGGCTTCAGCAGAACAGGTCTGTAGGGCTGCAGTGTGGTCATCCACACACACCTTTTCCAAATTCTACAAGGTGCATACATCGCCTCAGCCGAAGCGAGCTTCGGCAGGAAAGTGTTGCAGGTGGTTATTCCCTGAACACTAGGGGTAAAAAGTCCCGCCCTCATGGGTAGCTTTGGGACGTCCCCATGGTGCCTGTGTCCCCCAATCTAGGCAAGAGAAAAATAGATTTTTGTACTTACCGTTAAATCCTTTTCTCTTGTCCTACATTGGGGGACACAGGCCTTCCCTCCCTGTATTAGTTCATGTTAATATTGATCAGGTAATATCTTATATAATTTTTGTTGTTCAAATGGCAACAATTTCAAACAGCAGGTGGTTCATACCGTGCTTAGCTTGCATTGGGGAGGAGCTCCTTCTCTTCACATGGGCAATTGGTAGGCTCGTCATCTCTTCTTCGGTCAGAAAACTGAGGATTGAGGAGGTAGGCGGGGATGAAGCCCAGAGCAGGAGGAGGAGGAGCCACTTTAACCTTTTAGTGTCCTTTCTCCAAGCAACAGGATCTTCATCCCCATGGTGCCTGTGTCCCCCAATGTAGGACAAGAGAAAAGGATTTAACGGTAAGTACAAAAATCTATTTTTAAGTACAGTAACATTAATTCAGAAAAAAAGCCTGAGGATGCATTTATGAGCACTAGAATGCATGCAAAATTTAGTATGCTTTCATATTACCTATTCACATAGGTACTTGCACCTATACATTTGTTCGCAACTTGCTGTGCGGCCCTGTGCATGTTCTGCCTGCTCTGATTAAATGCATTCAAGGATGCTAGGGAACCCTGTTACTATCATGAGTTTGGACCTAGTGGTAATTTTGGGTTCCTCTAGTGGGTTTCATCCATGGATTCAACTGATTTGTGGCAAGCAAATCTGACCCTAATACTGTTATCCCTATTTCAAATCTATGCCTGCAACTTGAGTGCAATTCACAAAAAATGGGCTCAAGTTTGTACGTGCTATGCACCTGTAAGTTGTGGTGGATGCTATTTTCTGGGTTCTCGAAATTCTGGGGAAGACACTACATTGTGGGTAAAAAACACCGTAGTTTGGATCCAAAGTTTGTGCTTTTTGTTAATCAGCCTTTTTCAAAAAAGAAAACCTTGATACCACAATGCCAGGATGCTGTCGTTTAGTAAAGGAGAACTAAAGCCTAACTGAAGAAGTAGGCTAGAGTTGCTGTATATTATGTTTTGGGCTTCTGTACCAGCCCAAGGCAACCACAGCCATTTAGCAGGGAAGATCTGTGCCCCCAAAATGCCCCAGTAGCTCCCCATCTTCTTTTCTGCTGATTTACTGCACATGCTCTGTGCTGCTGTCACTTACTGAGCGTAGGGACCCACTCACAATATACAGTACACATTGAATAGAAATGTCACAATATAAGGCTGATGAATAATTAATACAGATCATTACTACACAGTAGCAAAGAAATCCGTGCAACTACACATCAGAATGTAATAATCAGCCCTGTAGCATCAGCTTATATTACAGGCCAACCTCATTTTCTCCTTGATAATTTGAAAAGACTCCCTAAGCTTTTTATCAGCTGCTCAGATCCCACAGACACTTTCCAAGATGGTGACCCCCTGTGACAAGTTTGATGTCCTGGATCATTGCTACTATTGACAAGCTGAAACTTTAGGCTGGTGCAATAAGTTCAGTATATAAAATATGGCATTTCTAGGGTTTAGTTCTCCTTCAAGAACTTAACAGGTTGGATTTTCCAGGTGATAGAGGACATCCATTTAAGTTAGGTGCACTGTTCGACAACAGTCTACCTGAACTGCATCTCACAGAGATGTCGGCCAACACCATGTGAAGAGGATCAATAGTCCTTATTATGAGGCTTAAAATAATTCAGAACTTGGATCGTTACCACCCTTGTAACATTGGGTTAGGTAACATCTATGATCTCATTGTAGATCCCCATTTGTAATCTGCCAAGCAACAACATTTTCAGTTTAATTATTAGATGGTAAATCAAAATGTTTACATGCTCTGTGGCTCTTTTTAAGACAAGAATTCAGGAAAACATTTACCCTTTACTGGTGCACCATTAGTCAGCATACATGCGCACACGCACCTCTCTCTGAACTTTACACCGATCTGTTATTTAAATAATATCAAAGGTGAAAAGTGACTCAATGTAGAAAAAAAACTACAACAGGCTTTAAATTTCATTTACTTTGCTGCATGCAAAGTTGACTGAAAGGTCCACTTATGCAAATTGCCTTTTCTGCCGCTGCAGATGTCGGGATGTAAAGGAGAATAAAACCCTCCCCCAGAACTCGGCTCTCTCCACCTGCCTACATTGCCTCCCCCCAGGCTCCCTTCCCACAATGTGTATTCCACTAAAATATGTTTTGTGTGTGTGAACCTGCTGTAAAACTGCAGCGTTGAGCAGCTTTATGGCAGATGATAGAGGGGGGGGCTGAGGTTTGGGAGGATATAGTTCTCCATTAAAATATGAAATCCATTGGAAGCGTGTGTGTGGGATAATGATTGCTGTGTTTATAGCGATTTGTATTGCAGAGAATGCACAATAACACCACCCATCAACTTTGCTTCAAAGAATCCTATCCTCCAAATAAAACATTCTTGCTTTTATTTGAGGTGAACAAGAGATTATGTTATAAAAATTGGAAATATTTCCATTTGACTGTCCAGTAGGACCCCAATTTTACGTTTCCCATGAGGTGGCATCAGAACTGCATCATAACATGGGAAAAACTTAAAATCTGGCCTGTATGGGACTGTAAAAAAACTGCATTAATTCTGGGGAAACTTAAAATGTGGTTGCATAGAATTGGGGTTCTACTGTAGTTTCCTTAGTTTTGTTATGCATTGTAGATGTCTTGTTTGAAAGGCATCATTGGTAAATGGTAAGTATTGCATTTTGTCACTTTGCCTGTTTCACTGACTGTAAGGCATTTTTTTTCTTATGCAGAAAAATCGTTTAGATATCCTTTGCTGTGTCCCTGGCTGTAACAGAAACCGTGGCACTGACAAACCGAAGAGCTGGCTTTTTATATTCTTTAAAAAGTTTTATGCCCCAGTACTGATGAAGGATTGGATAAGACCTATTGTGGTGAGTTATTTCACTGATCTGCATTTGCAAATCACATTCATTAAGTCTGTGATGGCTTTAAATCATGGACTTTTACCTATGGGAGGGGAGAGTTTGGAGCTGCTTAATCATTTTTTGTTTTGGGGATGTGATATGCTACGTTTTTAATATTTGCTACATAGTACTACATCAAACACTTGTTTTGTGGCTTTGTCTGCTGCTAGTCATTGCCCAACTAACTTCAATTCAACCAAATTTATTTTAGGCTTAGTTGTGCTTTATATGCTTCTTTAAATTTAAATGTTCTAGACATCCTGCATTTTGACAGGTTAATTTTCCTCTATCAGTGCCCATGAACATGACAGAGAGGGACTGCTGAACAAACCGTTTGTAGTTTATTCTGCCCATGGATGATTCCAAAATGAATGCTTCCCCGATCAATATCAGATTAGGACTTATTGATATATTCATTGGGTTGTCAAAAAAAAAAACATTAAAACTAGACCACTAGTAATATTTGTGGGCTATGGTCAGTGACTCGACACAGGCTACTGTGATCACTGGCCGTAGGCCAAAAGGATGAGCCCAATTTGGCCCACCACTTTGCAAAATAGGCTGGAAATCTGCTTATTTGGTGTATGGGAACCCCTACTTTGTAATCTGCTATTAGATCATATTTTTATTTATGATCTATAAATGCATACCTGTCTGCAAGAGTTCCCTGTGTGTTTTTTTTTTTTTTAACCATTCAAAGGGACGCTAGTAGGTAATGACTGTGTTAGTCCTCTCATTTCTTTGTAGATAAAATGTTAACTGCCATTTCCCTGTGTTCCAGGTATCCGTTTTTGTTGGAATCCTGTCCTTTAGCATTGCCGTTGTCAATAAAGTGGAAATAGGTCTTGATCAATCTCTCTCCATGCCTGATGTAAGTTTCTCTGTTGAGTTTCTTTTTAAAGATCAATCATTTTGCTCTAGGCAGAAACATTGTGACTGGTTAATAATAAAAGATGAATTGCACTCCACATTGCATTTGTACAATGAAGTGTTCATTTTGAGAGGCTGGGATTTAAGTGCATCATCTTTGCATAGGATATTTGTATTTCTCAATACATAAGAATATTCCCTTAGATGTGAAGTGAGAAATAATGGAGTAGGCTCCGTTTACTTTTTGCGAGAAATTCTTTTCTTGCCACTCCTAATGACCAAATAATCATTGCAAAAACCTCTGGTTTGTTCTGTAGTCTTCACTGATGGTATATATTCTGAAAAAAAAATGTTTTTCACAAAAATCTTGATTAACCTAGGAAGTGCACAGTAACAGTTAACTTCCTAGCTTGTGGATTTTATGAACCATGGGAACACAATTGTTTGAAAATGCTAGCTAATGGGTTTTTGGGTGAGAATTGCCTGACTTGCAAGTGCACCAGGGAATGCAGGAGATAACATTAGGAAAAGATGTGTGTATATAGGTTTATACTACTCCTAGACAAATTGTACAACATATTTGCAACAGTTAAAATGTATTTTTAAATAAAGCAAGCTGTATTGTAGACTTGATTTTATGTTAGTAGCCAATCTTTGTTTAACCCTCAGGATTCCTACATGCTAGATTATTTTGGGTCACTCAGCAAATACCTACATACTGGACCTCCAGTGTATTTTGTGGTTGAAGAAGGACATAATTATACTACAAAGGAAGGACAAGCCATGGTGTGTGGTGGAGCTGGATGCAATAACAATTCACTGGTGCAAGAGATCTACACCGCTGCTGGGATAAGCAACTAGTGAGTAGGCCATAAATTCGCTGAATTATGGACTATTTTAGCCAATATGCATGAGTGGCCAGTTGATATTCTCTGTGTATGTGATGGATATGAGCTGCTTGGATGATCTTATTGTCACACAGGGAATTTAAATATTAATTTAGTAACATGGCTCCTTTCCTTTATACTTCAGTACAAAGATTGGATACGCACCTTCCTCTTGGATCGACGATTACTTTGATTGGGTAAAGCCACAGTCTACTTGCTGTCGATTATATAATGATACAGAACAATTCTGCAATGCTTCAGGTAACGTGCACCAATGCTCGTTTTTATTAACCATATATCACCATTTTAGTGATTTTAGAAAAGCAAATGTGCATATCTATTTGTATTCTTGGGGTAAGGGCAGGACTTTTGATACTATGTGGAACTTTGCATCTAGCAGTCTTCTAGCTCTTGCTAAACATTACCCCTGCCGCGAAATAGTGAAAGTTTTAATTCTGTAGTGGTACCCCCTGACATCCAATACTTTCCAGACTAAATTCCCTTTTGATGAGGACCTAAAGTTTTCTTTACAGCAATTGTAACAGTTCAGTTGCACCTACTGACTGTAGGGCTACCCATTGGCTTATTGTTTATTTTGTAGTGGAGAGCAAAACTACTGTTTAGAAAATGGACAGCAATGTATGTGCTGCACTCTACACTTGTGCAATAATTACAAATGTAATAAAGCATACCATTCAGCCCTCTTTTCCACAGAAACCATTTTGTGTTTATTGCTGCTGAACTACAGAAATGATCATGTTCTGTAGCAGATTAACTACCCATTCATCGTTCCACAACTGTGAACTGAAAGTGCTTTCATTTTCACTGTTCTTTGTTAGCACAACAAAATCCAAAATGTTTTAGATGTTTTGAAAAAGCCCTTTAGAATGAAATTGGACTTTACTAGTGAACATTGTCCCTTTAAGACCATAGAAAGGCCTGGTATAAAAAATCCTTGCAGAATGAGTCTTGTCTGTTGCCTTGCAATTTGCAGACACTTTAAATATTAGTAGGGATGCACGGAATCCAGGATTCGGTTCGGGATTCGGCCAGGATTCGGCCTTTTTCAGCAGGATTCGGATTCGGCCGAATCCTTCTGCCCGGCCAATCCGAATCCTAATTTGCATATGCAAATTAGGGGCAGGGAGGGAAATTGTGTGACTTTTTGTCAGAAAACAAGGAAGTAAAAAATGTTTTCCCCTTCCCACCCCTAATTTGCATATGCAAATTAGGGTTCGGATTCGGTTCGGTATTCGGCCAAATCCTTCGTGAAGGATTCGGGGGTTCGGCCGAATCCAAAAAAGTGGATTCGGTGCATCCCTAAATATTAGCACTTGGTTTAGTGCCAACTTATTGTGTCATAGACCTACTTAAACTTTTATATTGCATTAGAGTAGAAAACACAAGCTATGATTTAGTCTACATTTTTGGCTTTTGTTAAAGAATGCACACCAGTGTATGTTTGTGCCAAACTAAAGAGATTTGAAGTGTGACGAGCACTGAATTAATCATGCTTAAAAAAACAAAAGTGCTAAAAAAAAATAAAAAAAAAAAAAGCTAGAAAAATACTGGCAGCAAAAGCACTGACAAAAGACTTCCTGGGTTGGCGATCTGGGTGATTCATGTATCTTATCAGAAGCAAAGCAGGACAGGTCCAGTAAGAGAGGCACTTAGTTAATTTGAAGGATCATTTATTTATTGGCATTGCATCAACATGTTGAGAAAAGTCTAGATGATTTGTATGTGTTAATATATCTTCCTTCATTAACCTTTGCAGTGGTTAATCCATCCTGCATGTCATGCCGGCCCTACACTCCAGAAGGAAAGCGCAAACCAGTTGGAGAGGATTTTATGAAGTATTTACCCATGTTTCTCTCTGATAATCCAAACCCCAAATGTGGAAAAGGGTGAGTAAGTCGCTTTATAATGATGTGCTCTTTTAAATGTTGTCAATTTGTTACATATTCCGATTATTAAAATGAAAAAATGCACAAAGAAAGGAAACTAAGATAATCTATACCTGAGTGGATCTAAAAATTTAGAATAACAACTAAACTGGAAAAACATTTTTACGAACTTGGAACTATTACCCACAGCTTTAAACACTTTCCCTGTTTCCCACAATAAAATTACCCACAGCTTTAAACACTTTCCCTGTTTCCCACAATATCAGACATGATATACATGGGATTATCCCATAAACATGGGATTATCAAAGGCTAGCTGGAATTAATCTGTCTTCAATCTGTGACCGGCATTCCTGCACCCCCTAATCTCCCAACACCCACTTTTAATTGTGGAAATCTGATCCATTGCAGGCCTCGGTGTAATGTCTTAATAATAAAGCATGTCAGGTAAGACTCATGACCATACCTTATGCATTTTAGAGGAAAGGCGATATCATAGAAACCTATGGCTAGGACCAGGTGACCAACATGAAATTGGAGGGAAGAGAACTGAAACGCAACTTTCAGAAAATATAAAAAAATACTAAGAATGGCTTTCATGCAAATGTGGTGGAGACTAACTTGAAAGGGATAAATCTAAAGCTTTTCTAAAGTCTTTTAACAAAAATGGAATTTGGGCATTTAAAGTGGATTTAAACCCTCCAAAGGAATTGTGAAATTGTTCAGTGTTCTGCAAAGTATGTTTAAAATGTACATTATTTGTTTTCCTGCTGTTTTAAGATAGTCGTTTTTACCCTAATCTTAAATTAATGTTCTGTTTAAAACATGATTTCCATTTCTTCTAGGGGCCATGCAGCATATAGCTCCGCAGTTGATCTTCTTGACCAGAACACTGATGTTGGTGCGACTTACTTTATGACCTATCATACAATTCTGAAAAACTCCACAGACTTTATTGACGCTATGAGGAAAGCCCGTATGATTGCACAGAACATTACTGATAATATGGACATCCCAGAGAAGAAATACAAAGTATTCCCTTACAGGTAAATCTAACGGCACCAACTTTTGTGATGGTTCTTTTAATAATAGGCCTTTGTTAATATACCCACTATTATAGTCTATAGTTAGGCATTATATTTAGGAATTTCTCCTGTATATTTGTGGTAATTTCATGTTTACCTTTTTCTTTCTTTTTTTTTTTTTCTTTTTTTTTTTGCAGTATTTTCTATGTATTTTATGAGCAGTATTTAACCATTGTGGATGACACCATCTTCAACTTGTGCGTGTCTCTGGCAGCAGTATTCATTGTGACAGTGATCCTTCTAGGCTTTGAGTTCTGGTCAGCCGTCCTCATGTGCATCACGATTTCTATGATACTTGTCAACATGTTTGGGGTCATGTGGCTCTGGAACATCAGCTTAAATGCAGTGTCCCTTGTCAATTTGGTCATGGTGAGTCAGTATGTGCATTGTGTATATTGTTGTAGTTATAAACTATATGTTTTATAATGTTAACATGGCCAGGTACTAATTACTAATTTAGGCATTCATTAAAGTCATATGGCTGGGGAAGAACTGTAACTGGTAACAGAAATACCTTGGGGCAAATTCCCTAACCGGCAAAAATTCGCCAGTGACTGCATCGCAGCCATCGCAACACTTCACCAGGCATAAATTCGCTAGGGCAACACTAATTCATTAAAGTGCGAAGTTGCGTCCAGGGCCTCGAACTCTGGTGAATTGGTAACGTTCAGTAAAATCTGCATCTTCGTGAATTTGCAGAGTTACATCCGTTCGCTGGAGTGAACTGGCGAATTTTCGCTAGCATTATTCACTTCGCCCTTTAGGGAATCTGCCCCCATGAATTGAAAGCAAAAATGCATAGACGTATAAAGGAGCAATTCTATATGCTCTTGTTTATGTAGTGCATGGTGAATTGGAAAATTAACTTATCAGGATCAATATGTTGAGCAATATTTAGCTCAGTAGTCCAGTCCTGTCCAACTCACAGGACTGTCTTCTTGCTAGGTGTCTATAGAAGTGCATGTGAAATGCATTATCCCTGCACATTTGCCAAAGTCCTGGGGACAATGGAGAAAAGACCTGTAAATATGAGATGGCTTTTGTGCTGTTTGAAAACCACATGCTTTATATAATGTTTGTTGACCCTTTGTGCTCAGTAGGTGCTCAGCATAGTTTACAGGAATGGTAGGCTTGCAGAGAATAAGTATAGGAAGCTATTAGCAGGTACTTTATGGGAAGAATTTAAGAATGTGAGACTACAGTTCTGTGCTAATATATTGACCTGGTCTGCTGTAGGATTATAGTGACTTTCGTTTGCCATTATTGTATATTTCACACAAATGACACAAGCCGTATGATGGCGAGTCAGATAAAGACCATTCTCATTAAGCTTGTTCCTGAACCTTTAATCTCTTTATAGTGCTGTGGCATATCAGTGGAGTTCTGCAGCCACGTGACCAGAGCTTTTTCAGTCAGCACAAGGGGAAACCGGGTACAACGTGCCGAAGATGCCCTGGCTCATATGGGTAGCTCGGTAAGTCAGTGCTAAATCCATTTAAGTGTGGTTGCTTCTATCCTCAGCTGAACATCAATTTAGATAAAATTCTCCTGTTCTGTTCCATTTTGTGCTACACCTGTTCTTTTATTCCATACACAACCCTTGGTTACAATGTAGTTAAAGGAACAGTAACTCCAAAAAAAGTTCATTTATAATGAACTGTTGCCCTGCACTGGTAAAAATGTTGTTTGCTTCAGAATCACAACTATAGTTTATATAAATAAACTGCTGTGTAGCCATGGGGGCAGCCATACAAAGCTAAAAAGGAGAAAAGGCTTGGGTTTACATAGTAGATAACAGATACGCTCTGTAGAATACAATGAGAACTTCTCTGTTATTGAATATGTAACCTGTGACTTTTCTCCTTTTTCAAACTGAATGGCTGCCCCCATGGCTACACAACAGCTTGCTTATATAAACTATAGTAGTGTTTTTGAGGTAAACACACCAGTTTTACCAGTGCAGGGCAACAGTATATTATATTTTAATCAGGCCTGCATTTGTGGCGAGGCCACAAAGGCCTAGGGCAGAAAAAGTATTAGGGGCTGCTTGCCGTTCCAGCAGCTTTCTCTGGAGCACTGGGGACACGCAGATCCTCCTCCTTGCTCCTCACACAGGGTGAAGGTAGCGTGCTGTCCATGAATTCCGGCCCTGATTTGAATTACTTTAATATTTTGGTGTTACTGTTCCTTTTAAGTGCTTGTATTGTTTGTTTATTGTATTTATATTTGCTGGCCAGAAGCATGCATAGGGAACCTGCAGCCCTTTAGCATTTGCCAGCCACAACTTCCAGTACCTTCTCATCCAGCATAGTTCACAACTGATTGGAGGGCAGTGTTCATGCCACTCATCCATGCCGTGGATTTTTCAGAAAATTTTTTGCCATATTCAGCCGATGTCAAAGTATATGAAATTAAAGAGGGCGAGTTGATAATGCGATAACGCTTGTAAGGAGTACTTAATGGAGCGCAGATGTCTGACCTTAAGTGGGTCCTTCTGTGCGAGAGTCTTATGACTCATTCAAGTATGCCAATTCACATGCAAGAGAGAGAAATGTCTCTAGACTTGACATTGTAGTCTTGTTACAGAATAAGTAACATAATATGTACTCTGCACTGTCAAATTATGATGGTGTATGTGTTGATAGCTAGGTAAATTCAGGTGCACATTTTTTTCCATTTTCCTTAAGAGAGCCAAAAAAACTAATTGATGTAAATCTATTCAGATTGTTCCTGAGCACTTTCACATTCATTTTATTTTTTTAGTAGTTTCTGAGGTATTTGCAGTTTTAGATTCAACCTCTTTCTTTGGGTCAGCAACCCTGCTGACCAGGGTTTCTGACTCTCGGTTCAGCCAAAAGCCTGGTATTGCATTTAATGCAAATCTCTCCATAAGCCACTAAAAAAGAGAAAAGTATTGTTGCAAACAGGGTCAGAACTAGGGGTAAGTATAAGAGGAATGTACCTAGGGTGCATGTTTGGGGGGTGGGGTAGATGATGGACACATACCTCTTCTGCCTGAATTTCCCTACTGTGTGGTATCATCATCTCACTCCACTGATTGGTGGTAAATGCTGATTTAGTTTAAAAAAAAAAGTGGTAAAGTGGAGGAGCAAACAGTCCAGCTAATGAGGAACATTTCTCCAATTTAGTTTCACTGATGCCTTACTTCCTTAATTTGTCTGGTCACAATCTGTGTAAGAGTTTGGAAATTTAGAGGCAGGTTTTAAAAACCTATTGAAGTGGATCGAATGATTCCAAGCCGTTTATTTGCAAATTTTTAACACTTCCCTGGCTATCATGGAAATTTCTAATGAATTGAAGCATTGATTAAAGCAGATCAATATGTCCATTGTTTTTTTTTAGCAATTATTTTTATCGTGTTTTTGCAGTTACACAGTTTAAAAAAACAAAATTGTAACAATTTAAAAACATAGTCAACAAAGAGTACAGCTTTTAGGTGCATTAAATTAAATTCCATGCTTGTCTATGCACATTTCCTGAACTAATCCAAAACATTTTGTGCTTTACTACAAATTGGTAGGACATAGAAAATGATTTGTGAACAGGAACTTCTCTTATGAGAAGTTTTTTCAATCATCCCTTGTGGCCCAAAATTACTAAATTTATTTAGAAATGACGCTAGAATCCACCTCTCCAAAACTTCGGTAGGCAGTGAGCGTGCCCAGTGCTGACAGTTGCACAACTATGGAAGTGAGTGTTGGTTGGTGGTTGCTGCATTGACAAACGTAAGGTTTTATTTCCCTCAAAATGTTTCTCTGTCCAACAGGTGTTCAGCGGTATCACACTCACAAAGTTTGTTGGTATCGGCGTGCTTGGCTTGTCCAAATCCCAGATATTCAAGATCTTCTACTTCAGAATGTATCTGGCTATGGTGCTTCTTGGGGCGGCACATGGCTTAATATTTCTGCCTGTTCTCCTTAGTTACTTAGGTGAGTGCGATGTTGATGATGATGATTATGAGTAGAGGATAAACCAAGCTTATTACTTCAGGGATAAATTTCTCCAGCTCCAGGACTGTAAAGAAAATAAAATCTTACAATTAAAAACTAAAACATTGATTTTTAATGACTTGTAGCTGCTGCTGATTGGCCACTGTCAAACCACTAGTGACTGTAAGAAACACTGTACAGGAAATGTTTCCTCTAAAACTTTGACTGTTTTTTTTAAATATTATATCTGCCTCAAGGTGGGCTTTTCTGAAAGGAGCTACTGCTGTCAGGTGTTGTAGCTTGAGGGACAGTTATGGGCACACATCACTTCATCAGTGATGAGCAAAGAGTGATTTGGAGTGAAGTAATATATTGTAGGGAGGCAGAATGGTGATAAAGCTCTTTTCTGCTATTACATTAGGGGCAGATTTATCAAGGGTCGAATTGAAAATTCAAATTTTCAAATTTTTTATGGTCAAAACTGTCAAATTCGACTAGGGAGTTATTCAGATTCAAGTTAGATTTTTGGGATTTATCATAAACCCTGGCCCTTTAACAATTCGAATTAGACTATTCGCCACCTAAAACCTAAAGATGTCCTGGGATCAATTTGGAGTTGTTTGCAGCCTTCCTGACATTCAAGATTTTTTCGGGGAAAAAACTCGAATCAAGTTTTTTAAATTCAAACTGAATTCGATTCAAGTTTTCAAGTCGATTTAATTAATCTGTTTTAAAATGTAGATTTTTTTTTTTATAAATTTCAATTGGTCGAATTTCGAATTTATGGGAGTTTAGGGGAGTTTTTAAAAATCAACATGAATTTGAAATTCGACCTTTGATAAATATGCCTATTAGGGGCAGATTTATCAAAAGTTCAGTATTAAACTATAAAGATGAGACTTTGTATGTAATTCTGAAATCAGGGAATGCACCTTCCTGTCTGGATATGGTCAGGGCTGCTTGGTATCATTCCTGCAGAGCTTACACTCTTCATCTTCCTTAGCAAATAAATAGTAAGGGGGAACAAAAGCTGTCCGATATGATGAACCTTTTAGATTTGGAAGTTTAGCAGATCTGCTCTTATTGTCTATGTCTGGGTATAGAACATGCTGTCATGTATATGATTGCTAATTGCACTGGTTGAACATATTTACCCTTAAATGAGAAGCAAACTCTAAAGTTAAAAAAAACCCCTACCCTGCACTGAGGGGTAAGTAAAGACTTAAGGGCATTTGCCCGGGGTAGTAGCTAGGCTGTGGGGGGAGGAGGGAGGGTGGTCTATGTAGGGTAGGCGGTTTTTAACTTTAGGATTTGCTTCTCCTTTAAAGAGGCATTTAAACTTCACAAAAAATTGTTTTTAAATAAAACATTTGCCCGGGGTAGTAGCTAGGCTGTGGGGGGAGGAGGGAGGGTGGTCTATTTAGGGTAGGCGGTTTTTAACTTTAGGATTTGCTTCTCCTTTAAAGAGGCATTTAAACTTCACAAAAAATTGTTTTTAAATAAAACACAACAAATAATGACTACTTACCTTTTACCTTTGGTAAATTACAAATTGAAGAGCTGTAGCACTAATTAACAACACATTAAAATGACAATGGCCAATCATTGTCTACATCTTAATATATCTTTATTCCAGCCCCTGTTCAGAGGTGATAGATTTGTTATTACATTTCTCAGCAGCAGCAGTTTTGAGTCCTACTGAGCATGGTTCTTGCACTAGTATTGTATTAAAGAGCAGTGCAATTGTTACAATTTGATACATGAGTTGCTAGTGTCTCTCACATTATGTTGTAGTGTACTGTTTGAAAGCAATATTTTGTGAAGGCTAACTACCCCTTTAAGATGGAATGTGCTGGCCTGAGTACTTCTGCTGAGCAGTGCACGTCATTTGCATGTGCCTCGTATCACCCACAGGCGGATGTACAAATCACATCTGAAAAAATGTTCTGTACTGCATATTTACTTGCCAAGGTTAGCCAGGACATATCTAAGAGATAAGTAAAATTTAGCAGCATTTTTGAATGACAAAGAGCACTAGCACTAGGAGGTACATGACTAGAATCACTGGAGATGCCTAACCACTTGACCGTAACCCCCCCCCCCCAGACCCACACTTTGTAGCTCCCTTGAACTTGGGCTAAAATGAGAAACGGTGAGTTGGAAATAAGGTCTTCATACCACACTTTGACCAAAATATGTTTACAAGTCTTACACGGTGTACTAAATATTGTGCATTTAAAGGAACAGTTCAGTGTAAAAATAAAACTTGGGTAAATAGGCTGTGTAAAATAAAACATGTGTCTAATATAGTTAGTTAGCCAAAAATGTAATGTATAAAGGCTGGAGTGATTGGATGTCTAACATAACAGCCAGAACACTACTTCCTGCTTTTTGGATTTTTAACTCTTGAGTTAGTCAGCGACTTGAAGGGGGGGGGTCACATGGGACATAACTGTTCAGTGAGTTTGTAATTGATCCTCCGCATTCAGCTCAGATTCAAAAGCAACAGTTATGACCCACGTGGCCCCCTCAAGTCATTGATTGATTACTGCCTGGTAACCAATCAGTGGAAACCAAGAGAGCTGCAAAGCAGGAAGTAGTGTTCTGGCTATTATGTTAGACATCCAATCACCCCAGCCTTTATACATTACATTTTTGGCTAGCTAACTATATTAGAAACATGTTTTATTTTACACAGCCTATTTACTCAAGTTTTATTTTTGTTCTGAACTATTCCTTTAAAGACATAAACCCTTTGTTGCTGCAATAAATGATAGCTGCTGTCCTGAGTCATTAATTGTGCTGTTTTGGGATCCCTGAGGTATTTGTCGGCAGCTAATGCTTTGGATGATTTTGTATAGTAATAATAATAATAATATTTTTCTTTTCCACTCGCATCTTGTCCTTTCAGGCCCGCAAGTGAATAAAGCGAAGGTGCAAGCTGCGCTGCAGAGAGTCCGAGGCACAGAACAAGAACGTCTCTTTAACCATTGACACGGACACTGCAGATAGAGTCTGTATTAGGAATCCATTGGTTGTCCCAGGAGTAGCACATCAACTCTACGTCAACTCAGGAAACGTTTGCTCTCATACTTCCACTATGAAATGTTAGCAACTAATCCAAGGATGTGTTTTTGTTTTTTTTCTCTTTTAATAAGTTACATTTTGATAGTGGGGGATGAGTTTTGTACTGAAGTGGGGGTGGGGGGGTTCTTCCTAAATGTATCTGGACACTAGAGTGTTTTGCAAATGCCAAATCAATGCACATTTTTTTCCCCAAACAAGCTCACCACAGGGGCAGAGTCTATATTTTAATAGTTTGCTACAACATTATCTTTTGTAATGGAACAAGCGCACTGTTTTTGTAGTTTCAGAGAGGAAGCTGCGCAAACGTTATTAGTGTAATAAATGAACTCTATGCAGTTTTGTACGTAGGGAGAGTCGTATATCGGCAAGACGCAAGAAAGCACCGCATTCATCAGTGTTGTCCTCTGTGGAAGAAAACAAAAGGATGTTAATAAGCTGCGGAATGACGACGAACGGTACACTCAGTGTTTTTAATGAAGCCAACACACTTAGGGGTTCTCACCACTTTGAATTGTAAAGGGATGGTGAAACTAGACTGTAGCTCATTATATTGTGTATTCTGTCTGATCCAGCAGCATTTAATGTATAAATATTAACATTATTAATAGGTAGATTTCTTTTTTTTTTTTTTTTTTAAATTTCTGCTGTGCAGGAAGCAGTCAGCCCAGATTTTATCAATGGCCAAGAAAACATGGAATTTTTATTCATAATATGTGTTGGTTTTGCAATAAACAAACTTTTGAATGTGGGCCCATTCAGCATTACTCTACAGATTCCTATGCGGTTTCAGTTATTCTAGCAGGGGGAATACACAATGTACCTGATTTACAGCACTCTGCTAGGCAAGACTAAATGTGGGATCTATGGGTTGTCTGTAGCTGTGTAACACAATGTGAGAGAACAGATAGGAACACTAACCACACCTGCAAATTGTGTTACTGAACATTGTAGAGGTTGCTGCACTGCAGTACATACTACTATACAGTACAAAGAAGTGTACACATTATATATACACATTATAGAGTATATAATGTGATGCCTGTATTATAAGAAGTGAATACATCATTTCTGATATGAGTATAATTACTAGATAAATAGCAGGCCTATCTGGGATTACATTAAAATGAATAAAAACACAAAATATGTCCGTGAATGGCTTTGGGGTGCTTGTCTGAGCCCTTTTGCAGTTTTTTTTCCCCCGATTTCTGTTTTTAGCAGTTTCTGAGATATTTGCATTTCTGGTCTAAAATTCAGCAACCCTAGGGTTAACTCAATACCCTGCTGTTAATAGTCAAACTGCTTATAGATGAAGAATCATTAAACATATGAAATGTAAAATGCAAAAGTACGTGGGGCAGGACCCACTCTGAGGAAATTTAGAGAATTCAATTTGTGCTGGCTTTAAATGCAATTTAAGTAAGTGCCAAACCTGCTCCAGCTGCTTTTAAACTGCACCTCACCCATCTCCTGAACCCTACTGGATCATGCAGGGAGTTTTTTTTTTAAAAGCAGCTGGTAACCTGCACCTTGGATGTCCCCGTTGTGGTTAGATATTCGATCTACGCCCTCCATAGATTATGAAAATGTTGTAGCTATATAAAAACACTGCTGTATCATAGTGAAATGTATTTGCAGCCCAAATCTCACCCTAATGGACAGTCAAGCTTGGGATTCTGGGAATATTTAAGAAAACAAATGGATAAACCCCCCCTCCCAAAAAAAACTCACCTTAACTGGCCTTTACATTAGGCCCCCCTCTGGGCTGCCGTAAGAGGGCCAGAATCGCAATTAAGGAACCACTGTTCTAAAGAGTCTTGAGACTATTTCTGTTTAATGTTTCTAGCATCACACTAAACATACATTGAATAAAGTGTTACTGCAACAAGTGTGTGTAACTAATTCTGTATAATAGCATTTACCTATTCCTGCTGATCCCAGACCTATGTAATCAAGTGCCACTTGTTTCTTTAGACCATCCACTTCGCTCCCCTCAAGTATATATGCTTTTGCCCCATTATAGTTTTCTTTCTGCATAGCAACCCCCCTCAATGCTAGGATACAATTGGGCAATTTACCTTTTCACTCTCTATGCCAGTTATCCACAGTAAGATGGAAAAAGGACTTACGGCCCAAACACTTTAGTGAAGCACTAGATAAGATTTCACCTTAGCAATACAGTGTTACTAGCAAATGTGGCGCATTCACTGAGCTGAAAGTTCAGATTTTAAAGAGAAGATTTAGGCATGAAGATGACAAAAAATTATGTGTCCCTATGTTTCTGTCTCAGTCACCCTAAATCAAACTGTGGTGACAGACAGGAATTACAATCTTTGCTTTATTTATTTTCAAACAACCCCCCCCCCCCCCTAATTTTTTCTAAGCTTTTGCTTCCACCAGTATGCTCTTCTACACTTATTATACTCTACGCAAGTGCTGTCCAACTTCTGTGGTACCGAGGGTCGGAATTTGTCTGGCCTACATGATGGAGGGCCGATAATGGAAGCCAGTATTGACCATGCCCTGTTTTTAAACCACACCCACTTTAAACCACACCCATGTTACCACAAGACCATGTCCACACATCAAAAAACAAAATTGATTTGTGCTCACTGCAGGGATATCACTTATAAAAAAAAAAATCCATACGCCTCATCCTTCCCTGTGGATAACACAGCACATGATTAAACACTTTAGGGTCCCCGAAAAATTCTAACAAACCCCAGAATACAAGGCTTATGTTATACAGGCAGTGTATGGGGCACACACAGGGAGCATAGGGCAGGCAGAGTATGGGACACACAGGGAGCATAGGGCAGCCAGGAGTCAGTTAAACCTATCAGGACCACTAAGATGTACTACATACAGTGATACAGTGCTGGTGCCCCTCCAGCAGTTTGTGTGAACAATGTGGGCACTTTCAGTCTGGGTCTCAAGTGTGAAGATTACAAATCTTTAGGATGTGAACAATAGAGGTGTTACAAGTGTGAACAATGCAGGGGGGATTACAGTCTGAATTTGAGGTTTAAACAATGCAGAGGCAGTTAATCTCAGTACTGAGATTGAAACCCATCTAAAAGGAGGTTCAGCATATCTGGGCTTCCCAAAGTATTTCTCATTGTGCGGGACTCAAGACCCAATCTTAGGGGTAGATTTACTAGAGCGAAGTGGCTAACGCTAGCGACAATTCACTTGTGTTGCCACCCGCAGGGACATCGGAAATTCACTAACCGTCAATATCGCAGTCAGTATCGGCAGGCGTATTTTCTCTCCGGCGAACAGGCGTTACTCTGCAAATTCAGTAAAGTGCAGATTTTACTGAACGTTACCTCTTTCGCCAGAGTTGACTTCGCAACCTCAAACCAGGCAAAGTGCTATAAAGTAGCTAGATCTTCCTCAATCTTCTGTCACTTACATAATATCCTGTGAGCCGAAAATGCATTAAAGTTCCAAAAAAAGTTATTTTAAGAAGTTTATGCATACATTTTTTACATATTTATAGTTATTTTAAGATTTCTATAATATGATGCTGCAGGATAACGCATGTACGCATCTTTTAGGTGGATCTTGACCATCTGGTATCCAGGTTTTAGCACATATTCTATGCCAGGGGTCCCCAACTTCTTTTTACCTGTGAGCTACATTCAAATGTAAAAAAAGTTGAAGTTCAACACAAGCATGAAAGAAGTGCCTGGAGGTGCCTAATAAGGGCTGTTATTGACTATTGGTAGTGCATTTGTGGACTGGCAGCCTACAGGAAACTGTTTGGCATTACATTTGATTTTATACAACCAAAACTTGCCTCCAAGCCAGGAATTCAAGAATAAGCACCTGCTTTGAGGCCACTGGGAGCAACATCCAAGGGGTCAAAGAGCAACATGTTGCTCACAAGCTACTGGTTGGGGACCACTGCTCTATGCCATGCATTTCATGTTCATTACTGGACACAATCATACGTCTCACAGCACTAACAAGGCAATGGGTGGCCAAAGCTTGGTATGGTCTCTCTAAGGATGATTTTTTAATGCTGGAGTTTAAGTAGGTTGAGAGCAGGAGGGTGCAAAAGGGTGGGGCCAGGAAATAGGATTGGTGGATAGAGGTATGAAAGACTTTCCTGGAACTTTCATATTATTTCTTGAAAAGTTATCAGAAAAAGGTCACTGCCATAGCAAGATGTTCTTTTAGGTTTTGTTATGAGAGAAGAATGGCTGAGCACTCTTCTCAAAGAACAAACATTACCTACACTGTGTGCTTCTAGGAAGTATAACTTTACATGGAGTGTAACTGACACTGTACATGGAGTGTGAGTTGTGTAGTGTATGACGTATGCTTACCATCTATGGGTCTCTGCACCACCATTACAGGAGTATGAACATTGTAGTTTGACTGCCCATACTTATTGGATATCTGTCTATCAGTGTACACACGGGGTGGATTTTGGTCTGTGTGTACAGTGACCGGTGAAGTGTCGGACTGGCCCACAGGGACACCAGGAAAACTCCCGGTGGGCCCAGGTGTCAGTGGACCCTCATGCTGCTAAACTTTTGGCATATTTCATGGCCATTCCCTATTTCCATGAGGACAAAGAGGCTAAATAGATGGAATAATTGATTATAGTATAAAGAAAACAGACTAGGAGAATATAGGTTGATGAAGAATATTAGTACTCAGAGTGGGCCCCTGGTCTAAGGTTTTTGGATGGGTCCCTGGTGTCCAAGTCCGACACTGGACATGTGAACACCATTGATCTCAGTATGTACACACACACACACACACACACACACACACACACACACACATGGATGTATCAGTAGGTAACATACCAGGTATAAAATTAGGCTAACAGAGACCTTCTGCTGAGCCTTGTGTGTAAATGATTTCCAAATCTGATACACACAGCACAGGAACAGTTTCCATTACACTTAGTGCCAACAGTTTGTTCTGCACAGTAAAGGCAATGTTTGTTTGGAGCTTGACTGTGAGGACCCCTCCCAAGCTGTTTTAAAATGGGAGGTTGCTCCTGTCCACAATGGCACACTTATATCAGGTGTTGGGGTCACTATGTAAAAACGGTTTATCAAACTTTGTCTCGCCTTCTTGGGCAAAAACACCAGAAGTTTGCCACTTGAACCTCCAGTCTAATTGCAACCAGTATATATATATATATATACACAAAAGCACCACCCCTGTTGCTAGAAGTATAGTATTTAAAAAAATAGCTTATCTGGTTTGTGAATCCTCTTTCCTCTTTATTGCAGTTGCAGTAATGCTGATTCATTATCAATCTCCTGGATCCAGTGTCAGTTGTTCCAGCCACCAGACAGTATTGTTTCAATATCCAGGTGATCTCCACTCAACTAGCAACTCTGTGGCCCATCGTGTGTTTGCAAGTTAAATTTTTCCCCCCAGGGCAACATCTATCTCTATAAGGTTCCTAATATTTATGTTCCTATGGTTGTAATTTATTTTCTGGCCACATGAGGTCACTGTGGTACACCTTAACTCATATAGAAGATTTGCAGGCCGCGCACTCCTAGGACACCAACACGAATCGCTCGTCTCCAAATGTTTTAAAAAGGTAAACTCTTTATTAAGACATACGATCAATCAAACAGACCTCAGACGCTATGGTTGTTTGATTGATCGTATGTCTTAATAAAGAGTTTACCTTTTTAAAACATTTGGAGACGAGCGATTCGTGTTGGTGTCCTAGGAGTGCGCGGCCTGCAAATCTTCTACCTGACCTTTGGCGTTCCTTCCTAGTGACGGACTCGGGGCTGGCTGCACCCGGGTCACCATTCCTGCAGGGTAAGATTCGTAGCTCTGCTTTTACTGTTTAACTATTTGTACAGCGGACTTGAAGAACCTGGTGTTTATATTCAAGAGTGGGGTCCGGGGCATTGTGCACCCGGACCAACCGATGTCTACGGTGAGCAGGGTTTAGTCAGCCTTTAAGCCAATTAGCTGGAATCTATACCCGTAGTTCTGTCGTGTTAATTAAGATTAAGCAAAGTTTCAGAGCCGGATTTGTTCACCTTAACTCATATATGTGCAGTTTATACATATATGCATGTTCCTTGGTACAGGTCCCCTAACAAATAAGGTCAGCAAATCTGTTATTTGCCCCTGTCTTCACAAGGCAATACTTATTTTAAGACCCTAAAAAGTGCACTCGAAAAGGATCACTGGAGTGGCCAATGAGTTAGCCTCACCCAGTGATTCTAGTGGCCCAGGTTAGTGCTCTTCTTCTTCAAAAACATACACCAGCTGAGGAGTTCTGTCCTTTGCTTCTGATTTTCCAAGTGCCCATTGTCATGCTGGGGGACCTCAATCTTCAGAGATTTCTGTACTGAGAATGGCCCTCTTAGATCTGCCCAGGGTACTCCAGTGAGAACCAAAAAAGATGGCAGTGCTGCTTTCAGGAAACAGTTCCCTGGGCTCCCCAAAAGGCCCAATATAGTGAAAGGTAGAAGAGCGCAACATCAGTTGCTTGAATCAGCAAATAGTAGTCAATTATAGTAAGCACTCAATGCTTGTGATTTAAAGGACACACTAAGGGTAACTTTGGGTGACCTCAGAAAAACGAAGCACTGCGTATGTTTTCCCATTGGTGATTTCCATTATTGTCTGTGGGAAAGAATTTGCAGATTAGTTGCCTGTGGTTGAAAATATTTATCTGGGGTGACCAATCTCCTAGTGTTCCATTGCGCTAGAGTTTGTTAATCAATATGGCTGCCTCCTGGTTAGTATATGACCAACCCAGCCCAGCCAGTAAATCACCAGCTAGGGCCAGGGCTGGAACTATGAATTCACTAGCAATGTAATTCCCTTCCCTGACCCTCTCCACTAACAGATAAACCTTTGTATAGGTAGGCTCACCTATTCTCTGCCCATTTTCCACCCTACAGATTATTGGCATGTTGGGAAGTACAAGTACACCATGTGTAGGTTTCAGGCTGCTAAATCCAAATCTTCAATATTTTCTGACAAGATTCTGCATTCATCTTGCCATCAGTTTTGACTGAATTGCCTGTGCTGCTGTAGCTCTCACCCTGCACCCTCCCACCTCCACACAACTTAAAGAAAAGTGAATCCCCAAAATGAATACTTAAGCAACAGATAGTAGATTTCAAATGAAGTGGCATATGAAAGAACCTTACCAAACTGGTATATATATCTATGGCTGCCTTAACTGGAAGAAGTGTGGAAGCAAATTAATTGGCTCATGTGACCCAACATGTATCGATTTTGTGTGCATCGTAAATCCCACGATTCCAGGGGGCGGCCCTTATATTTTAAAATGGCTGTTTTCAATTTCAGATTACCCAATGGCACATACAACTAAAAAAGTATATTATTATGAAAATGGTTTATTTACATGAAACAGGGTTTTACATATGAGCTGTTTTATGTAATATCTGTTTATAGAGACCTACATTGTTCGGGGGGGGTTAGTTTTCCTTTAAGGTAGGAATGGTGTGCTCTTCTCCAAACATAGTGTTTATGATTGTCAACATATAGGACGTTCAATTTTGGATTTTGTTCCTGAAGTTTTAAGGTTTCAAGGCTTCTCTAGGTGTTTGTTTGTGGGTTTTTTCTATCATGCAGGCCATCTTTGTTTAGTATAAAATACACTAAAGTGCCAAGTCTTTCAGAGACACGCTTGCAACCCAGCTAAAGACATTGTAAGCCCAAACAGCAGTCACTGTATAGGTCAGTCACACAATGGCACATACAGAGCTCGGGAGGTTTTCGGTTTTTTTTGTTGTTTTTTTTAAAGGAAAAAGTTGTAGCTATAAAGGTCCTACTCTACACCTCAGTCTCACTGATAGAAAATGTGGTTTGATTCTTGATATTGACCATGTTAAGACTGCTCATGCCCAGTTCTTACTACATAATCATCTAGGCATGTATGGCACCCCGGGAGGCAATTTTGATTGATCATCCTTTGGTCCAATTGGATTACAATTGTTCTGTTATGGCAGATGAGAAAGTGAGGAGCAGCAGTAGCTCAGATCCACTTGCTGACACCATTAGCCCTACCAAGCAGAACAATATCCAACCTTTAAACCTGCAGGGAAATCTTTCAGCCTATGCATGGTCACCTTTAGTTAGTTCCAAACGTAACATACCAGAGATGCAAATGGGGAAAAGGGGTGCCCCTTACATACGAACTGCCCAAATAAACTGCAAAATGAAAGGAGATTTCAGCTTTGGGGGGGGGGGGCAGATTTAAACAGGACATTGACCTGTTTTGGATGTAACTTGTCCAGACAGATGAGGGCTGTAGTCTGCCAACTTAGTATGAGAACGCTTTATTTCTAATGGTGGTGCTGCAGAGATATATTGATTTACACTCACTTCCCATTGATTTAACTCACAGTGGAATACAGATCATGTAGATGAGCCGTCATAAGTGTATCTGAGTGACAAATGAATTCAACAGTCATCAATTTGGTAACCCTTTATTATTGTTTAAGCTTTAATTAAGAAATCCATATGGTAACTACAGCTCAAGCATTTGTCTATTCTACTTCCTATGATCACTTCAAACAATTAAACATACATTTGTCATAACTGCTTACAATTACTTCACGGGGACATCAGAGAGAATAATGTACATTTTCATTGAATTTAACAGATCCTCCTCCCTCACATGTTATATACAGACAGAAACGTGTAGCTTTCATCAGTAAACAAACTCGAGATTTAGCACTGCTGCATCATAGACTAAATAAACACGATTCATTATATTTGCTGAGCCTCAACTAGTGGTTTGAATACACAATATTTGTTAATATTCCTTTCACGAAGAACAATTAAGAAAAAAAAACCACTGGTTATGGCATTTGTGCTGCCAAGAAAACCTTTATTTTACAGACTTCCAGCACCAAACCAAATGTTATTTTGTTCAGCTCCAAACCAGCATTGATGGGTTTGGCTATTTTATGCAGACTATGAAATAGTGCTGCAGCAACATATGACGTTACTAAATGCAGTAACTTGTATCAAACTTTTTTTTTTTTTCTTTATAGAAGTACATTAAAATTGATGGCAATTGATTGTTTCAGTTTATTAGCAGTACAATCCCAGCAGCCGGTGTCAGGCCCCTCAGAGTGACACTTGTGTGTTCTTATTCAGCGCTTCCAATCTACACTGGGCTGGAGGTGAACAACCACTGCATCAGTGTTATAAGAATGCAGCAAGAGGTTTAACTCTTTTTTCGTTAGCTTTTAGCTCATTTATTCCATCAGGGTTATTTATCATAAATTCGGGGAGGGCCATCATCATCCTTCTGATATAAGGAAACTTTCTTTCCATGCATCTGCACATGATCTTCATTCACCTTCTCCAAGGCTTCAATCTAGACCACAAAAGATTACAATTAAAAGGAGGACAATAAAATAAATATACACAATTATAAAGTGTCACATGATAGGAGATATAGTAGGGGGGATACCCCATCACCATGCAACTTAAGTTTAATATTAAAGGGATACTGTCATGGGAAAACATGTTTTTTTCAAAACGCATCAGTTAATAGTGCTGCTCCAGCAGAATTCTGCACTGAAATCCATTTCTCAAAAGAGCAAACAGATTCTGTTATATTCAATTTTGAAATCTGACATGGGGCTAGACACATTGTCAATTTCCCAGCTGCCCCCAGTCATGTGACTTGTGCTCTGATAAACTTCAATCACTCTTTATTGCAAGTTGGAGTGATATCACCCCCTCCCTTTCCCCCCAGCAGCCTAACAGAACAATGGTAAGGTAACCAGATAACAGCTCCCTGGAAGATCTAAAAACAACACTCAATAGTAAAAGCCAAGTCCCACTGAGACTGATTCAGTTAGGAGAAAGTATTAAGTAGGAGAAATACTGCCAGAAAGTAATTCCATCCTAAAGTACAGGTACAAGTCACATGACTTGGAGCAGTTGGGAAACTGACAATATGTCTAGCCCCATGTCAGATTTCAAAACTGAATATAAAAAAATCTGTTTGCTCTTTTGAGAAATGGATTTCAGTGCAGAATTCTGCTGAAGCAGCACTAAGAACTGATGTATTTTGGGAAAAAACATGTTTTTCCATGACAGTATCCCTTTAAAAATAAAAAAAAAAAAACAGACCACCACACTGTCAGCTAATGGGTTCTTTAAGAGACAAAGAAACAGGTGCAGTGAAAAAAACTGCTGACATGTTCATTTCATCTAAAGCTTTCCATTCTATTTGTTTCCTTTCCGTCTCTTTTCCTCAAGAACTAATCATGAATAGAAAATAGAGATTTTTTTATATCTTAAATCAGTCCGTGCTATTATATTGTTCTCTCCTCAAATGCATCATTATCAAAGTAATACATTTCATATGTCAAAGTCAGAGAATGCAATGCAGAGATTGTCGGCAGCTCCATCTTGGCTGTCACTTTTAAAAAATGCCCCAACCAAGATGGCTGTCATGAGGAAACCACTGTTGAGCTCTACGCTGATACAGGAAATATGTAACTTTGGCAACTATGCAGTTCAGGAAGGGGTGGCCAATATAATGGGCCTTACAGAGAACATAGGGATAGTCATCTAAATATGTACCCAAGACACAATGAATGCCTAGTAATTTGTTTTCACAAATAAGATGTTTTTAGATAAATGCTTGTTAGCTCGCTTCCTTATTTGAACATTTGCTACTGAAAACAATTAATCCATGCGGTTTGCCAGAGCCACACTTGAAATATGCCGACATAAAGGAATCAGCCACTTAGTTAAGATGGGATCTGTCACACGATTAGGGTGTGATTTGGGACTGGAGAAAGGATTTATATTGAGGAATGCACAAGTAATTTAAATATAAACAGAAAATAAATAACTTGTTAAACAGATAAAACACCTGCTGAAGTTTAAAGTGGTGGTTCACCTTTAAAGTAACTTTTATTATTTTATAAAACATAAGCAACTTTTCAATTGGTTTTCATTATTTATAGTTTTGTAGTTTTTTGTCTTTTTCTTCTGACTATTTGCAGCTTTCAAATGGGCGTCGCTGACCCCTTCTAAAAAAACAAATGCTCTGTAAGGCTACAAATGTATTGTTACTTTTTATTACTGGTCCTTCTATTCAGGCCTCTCATTTTCATATTCCAGTCTCTTATTCAAATCAATGCATGGTTGCTAGGGTAATTTGGACCCTAGTAACCAGATTGCTTAAAATGAAAATTGAAGAGCTGCTGAATAAAAAGCTAAATAACTCAAAAACCTTCAATAATAAAAAATGAAAACAAATTATCTCAGCATATCCCTCTCTACATCATACTAAAAGTTATCTCAAAAGGTGAACAACCCCTTTAAAGATGGGTGTGCAAAAACAGAAAACATTCAACTGTGCCTTCATACATGCAGCCTGAAGAATGCAAAGGCAAAACAAATGCTACTTTTTTATTTACATCATTTTCATATAATTACCTCAGCCATGAAATCCACTTGATTATCAGAGGCAATATTCAAGCCAGACACAATGTTGAAAAGCTCCCGTGCATGAGGAGTCTCTGACACACCCGCCTTCTGGAAGAACTACAGACACAGGAAAGAAAACAAATGTGTCTAATTACAAGTTTGTGGAATGAAACCGGTTCCTTGCTCCAGTACATTAAATACAACATGTTGCCATTCAATTATCTGCGGCAACAAAAAATGGACTCGTTCCCCATCCTCAGCACTTCAGGTAAAAATGATTAGGTAAATCCCAGTTTCCTTCTGATGTAGAGAAATTGTATAAAAACCCAGTCAGCAAACATACCTGAGATACATTTCTGCAGTCCCTGTACAGAAATTCCAGGCCATGGGGGTGAGTAGGTTCAACAGACTGACTTACATCTATAAGCCACACCTGCAACATGAAAGGATTTTGGCATTTAGTAAGCTTCTGTGTAATACAGTACATTATTATTGTTATTATTATTATTATTATCTACTAACTCTGGAGCATGTCCTTAATATTTACCTTTCCATCATGCCACATCATGTTGTATTCACTCAGATCAGCATGAACGAGGTTACACTGGTCATAGAGCTGCTTCATCATCTGAAAATGGACAATTCTTACAGTTACAGCACATAGGGGTGCTTTGATTAAGCCCTCTACTTGATTTGTACAGGTATGGGATCCGTTATCCAGAATGCTTGGGACCTGGGCTTTTCCAGATAACAGATCTTTCCATAATTTGGATCATTATACCATAAGTCTACTAGAAAATCGTGTAAACATTAAATAAACCCAATAGGCTGGTTTTGCTTCCAATAAGGATTAATTATATCTTCGTTTGGATCAAGTACAAGCTACTGTTTTATTATTACAGAGAAAAAGGAAATCAATTCTAATGGAGTATATGGGAGATGGCCTTTCCATAATTCTGAGCTTTCTGGATAACGGGTTTCCCGATAACGGATCCCATATCTGTAGTGTCAGAAAGGATCATCAACTGGGATTTTCACAGCCTAAAGAATCTGTAAATGCCCCAAACAATTACTAGATACATTTTACAGCAAGGGCTGCTAAATCCCTTTCTAAGACCAGGCCAGGCCACCTAATTGTAGGGTCCTGGTGCACCAAAATGCATCTAAACGCAAACACTTACAGAAAGAACTTGATAATATGCCTGCTTTGACTCTTCCAACCCGAGCTTGGCTTCCTTCAGCGTGGGGGCAGGGAGTTGATCCTTTCCAATAAATGACATCACAAGAACATGTTTCTTCAACAAGACAACTTCTGGGCATGGAATGCCAGCTTTGTGCATTCTAATCACAAAGAAGAATTGATATTAATCCATATGAACAACAAAATATCCTAAACCCACAGAGTTTGTGTAACTATACAATTCAAGATTAACTGGCTGTGCAAACTACGGCTCCTTCAACTTTGTTTTTTGCTACCGATTAGCTGAAGAACATACAAACTAAATCTTAAAAATACTCCAAAACATTAAAGGAGAAAGAAAGCTACCGAAGCAGTTTAATGCCAATAGATTAGTCACAATAGTGCAAGCTATAACACTATATTTATTCTGCAGAATGCTTCACCATACTGGAGTAAACAGCTCTAGAAACTCTCTCTGTTTGTTTAGGCTAGTAGCAGCCATATTAGCTTGGTGTGACATCACTTCCTGCCTGAGTATCTACCAGCTTACTCATAGCTCTGGGCTCAGCTTACAGCAGTGAAGGGAGGAGGGGGGGGGGGAAGAGCAAACTGAGCATGCTCAAGCCCGGGGCAAGGAGGTTTAAGATGAAAACAGGAATTCTGATACAGAAGCCCATATATACACAATAGAAGAAAATAAATGTGGTGTTTCTTTTGACAGAGCAGCATTACTTTGAGGGTTTACTGGTGTATTTATATAGACTTTTCTGACTTAATTTTAACCTTTCCTTCTGCTTTAAAAATGTCAGTATACAGTAAGTTGCTGAACACCATAAATACCTTTTTAAATTGTGCATTTCCTTTTCAGCCCACATGCGAATGATTTTGCGCGGATTGAGTTTACTAAAACGATCTTTGAATCTGTAGTCGTCCTTGATGTATTTATCTCTGTTCTTGAACTCATTTAGAGTTGTTTTGAAGACCTTTAGGGCACATTCAGCAGGTATTTCTTGATCCTCCATACTATAAGCATAAAGAACACAACAATAAGTACTCAGAAAGCACACTTTCAATTTCTGGTGGCTAACCTATCAAGTATTTCAATTATCACATTAAATGACTGATTTAGAAGAAAGCTTATCGTAACTGCGGCAACCAAAAGCACATACCTTCCTCCGCTAGCATGAAACACAACAGACTCCTTTCCAGTGCTCACACAGCCATTAATTGTTTCCAGCACACCAGAGTTCACCATTTTATATAAGAGCAGCCTAGTTTTTGGATCCACTACTTTTTCCTGAAAATACAATTTAGCAATTTTCAACATTATATGATCAACTGTAGAATTTATCATCAAATATCATTTGTTTCTTAAAGGGGAAGTAGTCTAAAATAGACTAATGCTAGAAATTCTGTATTTTGTATACTAAACATAAACTTACTGCACCACAAATAAAGGAATAAGCAATGGCATTCAGTCTCTAAACGAGAACTAAACCCTAAAAATGTATGTGGCTACAAATGCCATATTTTATATACTGAACATGTTGCACAAGCCTAAAGTTTCAGCTTGTCAATAGCAGCAATGATCCAGGACTTCAAAGTTGTCACAGGGGGGCACCATCTTGGAAAGTGTCTGCAACACTCACATGCATTACAATAGTGGGATAGTTGCATAGTTTCTTTAGCACAAAGGGTGATAAAAAAATAAGTCTTTCCTTGATTTGCAGGAACATGTTGAAACTGAACACATATGTACCCCTTTTGCTAACAAGTTTATACTATTAAATATACAGGTTGCATTCAAAAAGGACAGCAGGATAATCTGTCAAAACTACTAGCTGGGGGGCCACTCTGAGAAATAACGCAGCAATTAACACAAAATGAACCTATCTTTACATTGATTACTCACAAATGGAACCTTTACCATTAGGAGATTGGATGTGGCAGTTATTTCAGGTTATAAAAGGAAAATAATTTACTTACAGCAGTAGAAACTTCCTTTTTATCATGCAGCCTAGCACTTTTACGCTGCTCGGAGATAGAATGCTGCTTCAAAGCATTGAAAACTTGGTTGGACAGCTTCAGGTCCATAAAAATTCCATCTCCAACCTGGAATTCTGGGGTAAACTGAAAAAGCAAATATCCTTCAGTGTTAAATTACTATTCTCACAATGATCATACTCATATATCAAATCATTGCTGTGGGATTTCATAATGTGAAAATATCAGATTCTCAAACAAATGTTCCTTTATTTTGTATCCAAAGGGACAATCAGGCCAACTCTGTAGTGTAAATGTATAAATCAACTGTTAAAGGGGATGTTAGTCACTTAATCCTACAATCCATGCGTGAATAATCACCAAGCTTGCGGAGTTGTGCATGACACCCATAGAAAATTGTGACATACTACACTAGGTTTTTGTTATTTGTTTTTTTGTGTAACCAAGTGGCATTGACCATTGTATAAAGTGTAAAACAGGTCTACGTTCAAATGCATAATCAATGTTTTTATACGGTGTGTTCGGTTCCAGATGTCGAATAAAATTTTTCATGATATTTGCTAATGAGACTTAAAAGGTTAAATTTTCAGTGCTTACATTTTCCATTCTTGCAGTGTTCTTCCTGCCGCACACCACCTCATCGTGTTTAGTTGTAATGTCTTTTCCCTTGCCAACAAATCCTTTTTTAGGGATTGGCACAGGTTTAGCTGGGAAATAAAAACTGGATTAGTAAGAAGACCATTTGATGATCTCAATATCTCCTCTGAGAGACAAGAGACAAAAAAAAAATTGCTGCGTAACATTTCCAAATGCTCCACCACATGGACTATTCACTGGATTAGTCAACTCCTGACAACTCCTTGGCATATTGAGTATATTGCTTTATTTGCCTAACTAAAAACTTAAATGGTCAGTAACACCAAATAAAATGGAAATTTGGTAAAGAATAAAATATATATCACATAAGATGCATTTTTTTTCTTACACAGGAGGATAAACAGCAGTCAATGCCATACATGGCTATCTAGAGAACAAAACCTCTCTGATATGATATAGAGGTATAGGACCTGTTATCCAGAATGCACGAGAGCTGGATTTTTCCGGATAACAGATCTTTCTGTAAATAAACCCAATAGGCTCGATTTGCTTCCAATAAAAAACGTGTTGCTCCACACTGTTTTTTTCTAGCAAATCCAGATAATACAGTTAAGAATAACCATTCTGATTCACAACCCTGTCAGCATCCGGTCAACCTGCTGCTGCTTTAGAATAACAGCCCCCTACTGTAGATAAGCAATATTTGATTGTATATGCAGGTATAACATCCATTATCCAGCAGACCGTTATTCACAAAGTTTCAAATTTAGGGAAGCTTTATTTAAAAAAAATAAAAAAAAAAGTAAAAATAAAACAGTACCTAATACTTTAATTTGCTTAAATACAAATTGGAGGCAGAACAATGCTTTTGGGTTTATTTAAATTATTGTAAGAATTGTAAGAATTCTGGGTAACAGGCCCCATACCTGTCCCATGTATGTAGCTAGCTGTGTGTTTCTAAACATTTAGCTAGAATATATGTTTGTGATTATGATATGTATAGTACATAACAGGGCATTAAAAGTAACAAGAAAGGTTCTCAAATGTTTTGAACAATCATTACAGTGTAAAATGATGTCTAAGCTCAAGCACACAAACAATACAATGAGATAAACAGTGAAGGCTACACTCCTCTACCTGCTTTGTATGGATCATGGCGAGTGTCTTGCCAATCCACTTCATCCTCTGAGCTGTCATTTTCTTCACTGGGATGAACCTTGCGATAGTTCTCAAATGAAATGGATACTAAGAACAAAAAAAAAAAAAAAAAATTTACCGGTATTTAGATTTCTTCTGATTTATCCATAACAGTATTTTCTCGTCTACTAAAACCGCTCCTACCTTTACTGTCACCATTAAACTTCTTCTCTTCTCTCAGAAGCTGGGCATCATATTCCTTGTCAAACTGTGTCTGCAGCATCTGAGCCAAGACTTCATCGCTCGACGTGTCAATATTATCAGCACTCAGGAAAGGACCATCTTCACGACTAGAAAAGGGGAGAGGCATCTTAACACTTTTAGCAACACAATAGCACTAGTCATTCACACAATGCACACCAATAGGATGGAAACCTTCTTAGAAAAAAAATTGGACTGATACTCTATAGAAATATTGTATTTGCAGATGCTGGACAGATCATTATATAGTGAATAAAGTACCCCCTCTTGTAAAATATAAGGATATTATAAGTTACCGAGGAGTTTCATGACCATATAAAAACACGAGGCCGAAGGACGAGTGTTTTTATACAGGTCATGGAACTCCGAGGTAACTTCTAATATCCTCATATTTTACAACTGGGGGTACTTTATTTATTATAATACACAAATTTTAGTGAGTCATGTGACAGAAATGACATCAGAACTCACCGTTTATAACTGATGACATCACTACTCACCGTTTATAAGGATATAATTTACAGGATATTCATGGCTTTTGTGTATTATAAATGTATACAAGGTACTTTGTCCTGTTGGTGATAATGACCCTTTACATGTTCTATGTCTGTTAAAGGGCGGTTCATCTTTAAGGTAACTTTTAATTATATTATAGAACGGCCAACTTTTCAATTGGTTTTCATTATTTGTTTCTTTTTTATAGTTTTGTAGTTATTTGCCTTTTTCTTCTGACTCTTTGCAGCTTTCAAATAAATGGGTGTCACTGACCCCATCTAAAAAGCAAATACTCTGTAATGCTACAAATGTATTGTTATTGCTACATTTTATTACTCATCTTTCACTTCAGGCCCTCTCCTATTCATATTCCAGTCTCTTATTCATATCAATTTATGATTGCTAGGGTAATTTGGACCCTTATAACCAGACTGCTTAAAAAAGCAAATTGAAGAGCTGCTGAATAAAAAAACTAAATAACTCAAAAACCATAAATAATAAAAAATGAAAATCAATTGCAAATTGTCTCAGAACATCACTCTCTACATCATACTAAAAGTTATCGCTAGATAGAGATATATATATATATATATATATATATATATATATATATATATATATATATATATATATATATATATATCTATCTATCGCTCTTTTGTGTACAATTATGGTTTGCTGCAAATATATCCACAACCTGAATGGCAACAGTGTAATGATTTAGATTGCATATAAAGTGTTACTTACAGAGCCTCCTCAGGAAAAACATGTCTTTCTTCTTCCAGCTGGAGTTCTCTGGCCAGTTCCTCGCTCATGACCTCTGCCAGAGAGCACTGGTCTGCAGGCTTTGCAGCAATGCCCCAAGGGCTCTGAAAATACAATTAATAGGCAATATTACATTATTGCACACTTACATTCCTTTCAGAGATATTAATGAAGAAATTTGATTTGTTAATACATGTATTTTTGACGAGTTCAATATACAGTTCTTGTGCTGAACATATTAATTGTGTTTCTTTTACTTAAAATATCCACATATTAAAGAATACAAGTTTACAGTAATTCTTGCACTAAACAGGGTAGAAACTGTAATTTAAACCACTAACACTTTCCAAATTTTTTGGTTCTTGTGAGCAACTGTGGCTATAGGATAAAGTAAACAATTTACCAGTCCTGAGGGGCCCTTTGTTTAATGAGCTCTTACCCATCCCATTGTTTATACAGAGCTTATTATCCCAAATTACAACAAATTATCCTTGATTGACAGGGATGGAGTAAATGGAAGACAGCACATATCCATTAGTTTTTTATAAATGCACCAGCCTGGGGAAAGAAGCACCACACTGTGATTCACTTGTCTCCATCTACAACTAAGGGGTGTATTGATTAACGCTGGAGAAAAAAACATCAGCAGTGATGTTACCCATAGCAACCAATCAGCAATTAGATTTGGAAGGTCACCTACAAGTTAGAAAGCAAAAATTTGATTGGTTGCTATAGGCAACATCACTGGTGATGTTTGTCTCCAATGTTAATAAATACGCCCCTTAGACTTGCATACTAGTGATGTGTGGGTCGAGTTTTAAAATTCATATTTTCATAATTTCTCCCCCCCCCTTTGAATTAAGCTTTCCTTGTCATTATATTAAAATGATAGGCAGAACACATTTAAAAGTCCTTAAATGTACTCGCTATGAAGCAAAGTGTATATAGGTGTATACTGCCCCTTTAATAACCCTTCCTTTGAAATATTAATACATGGACGGAGGGTTAACATGTTCTAGAATTGTTACATTGTCTTACAAAGATAAAAACACCAGGGATTCCAAGGAAGACAAAGTCACAAACACAAAAGAACACTTCCCTGAACTGTTGCAGCGCGTGAATAAAGAAAGACCCAAAGTAACTCAACAAGCCCCCTATGGAACCAGACTAATGGGAATAACTCTGGCCAATAACTCTTGTTTCTTTATTGGTGTCAATGATGTGCGTGCGACTTGTAAATGATATAATCAGGTAATTACAACAGGGAACAGAAGATTATACAGCCGTCTAGATGTGTCACTGCTGACTCACAGACTTTCCCCAATGTGTATTTATAGCATCAGCTAAAACTCTCAGCCAATCACAGGCCATAAAGCAGCAGCTCCAGTACTCGCTGCCAAACCTGAGCAATCAGGACTCTGAACAGTACGTGTGCATGTCACGCCCTTGCAATACGTATCCAGAGAATGATATATTATTACAATTAGAGGAGTTGTCTTATCAAATCTTAGCACTGCAGGGTGCATACGCCTGGAGATATGGTAACCATTCTGCACTACAAACACTCACACGAAATACTCCCCCTAATGTAAAATATAGGATAGTATAACTCCCGGACAAATTCCATGACCATATAAAAGCATGAGGCTGAAGGCTAATTTGAGGTGACTTCTAATATCCTCATATTTTCCAACAAGGGGTACTTTATCTATAAGAATACACAATTTTAATGAGTCATGTGAGAAAAGTGACATCACTAGTCCCCATTTAGAAGGGATGACATCACTAGTCCCCATTTAGAAGGGATGACATCACTAGTCCCCATTTAGAAGGGATGACATCACTAGTCCCCATTTAGAAGGGATGACATCACTAGTCCCCATTTAGAAGGGATGACATCACTAGTCCCCATTTAGAAGGGATGACATCACTAGTCCCCATTTAGAAGGGATGACATCACTAGTCCCCATTTAGAAGGGATGACATCACAAGTCCCCATTTAGAAGGGATGACATCACTAGTCACCATTTAGAAGGATATAATTTACAAGAGTCTGGGCTTTTGTGTATTATAGAGAGATCCCATTACAGGTAAAGGGTAATTATCTGGAAACCCATTTATCCAGAAAGCCCTGAATTATGGGAAGGCCATCCTCAACATATTTAACTTTACTCAAACTGATTTGATTTTTCTCTGTAATAATAAAACAGTAGCTTGTACTTGATCCCAACGAAGATAGAATGAATCCTTATTGGAGGCAAAACCAGCCTATGGGGTTTGTTTAAAGTTTATACAATTTCTGGTAGAATAAAAGGTATGGCGATAGAAATTGGAGAAAGATCGGTTATCCGGAAAACCCCAGCTCCAGAGGATACTAGATAATAGGTGCCATACGTGTAACCATACAGAGAAAGGAGCACATATAGAATCAGCCATAAAACAACAATGTAAATGGGGAATGAGAACCATAGGATTCTATACGGTTATACACTGAATACTTTCATGCTGCTTACGTTTTTACCTGTAGTTTTCTAATAATGAAACGTCCTTATTTGTTCACATACCAACAAGAAAGGCTTAAGGTTAGTCAGTTCGTAGGCAAATGGCTGCAGTACAGGTGTCATTGAACTACAACTCCCACAATTCCCCAGCAACCCTGCTATGAGTGAACTACCGCACCGGGCAAAGCGCTGAACCTGTAAAACTCACCGGCCGGGTTTCGGGTGCGATGATTCCACCTTGATCCATGTTCTCATTCAGTCTAGTGTGAGTGCCGGGGGAGAGAATGTTGGGAGCAGTACGAGGAGAAGGAGCTGCTGGGAGAATACTGTCAGTAATGAGGCTATAGGAGCTCTGAGTCGTCTCGGAACGTGCCCGGACTTGTCTACGTGCGGCTGACGTTGAAAGTAGACGGTGAATAGTCACTGCGATACACTGACCAAGGAAGAGCTACTTATATATATCCTGTAGTATAAAGAGAGTGGGTCTGACGGTCAGACTGAGAGTGACAGCTGAGAGGAATCAACACCGGCTCCGCAGAATCTGCGCTCTACTCAATGGCCGCCGCGGGTCTAAGTGAACGCGATGCATCTTGGGGGTCATGACATCACCTAGTAACTGGGCGGAAATGCGCAATAGAACTGTTGTCAGGGGAACAAAACAGAGAAGATGCTTTCTGATTGGCTGGAAAGCGCTAAACTTGGTGGAGCTACAGGAATAATGTACACGTATTAAATGATACAGTGCGTATTTCTAATGCTGCCATACGTATGTTTCTCATGTACAGTAACAACCAGAAGGGTCAAAAACAAGTGACAGTAACTGTCGCACAATTAGCGTGGCGGCGCTAACCAGCTGCCCAACCTCTGTAAAGGGGCGGGGCGTGCGCGGTGACAGCGCGTTGCTATTGGAGCAGATAAAGAGCTACGTGTCTGTGTCATGGCAGCTCCCAGTTGAGTTGTGTAGTTGTGAGCCGCTAAAAAGCAAGTTCGTGTGCGGGTGGCGGCAGGTCCGGAGGGGATGCGGTGACAGATGTATTTTAGGGGACCCGCCGTGGGTCTCACCTTCTGCTGCTTTTATTTGTCTTCCTATTTCACAAATAAGGTGAGCTCCGAGAATGTCACTTACCTGAGAATGCTGCTATTGTCATTTAGCTTGTAGGCTTTGGCTTATAGAAAGCCGCCACGTAAGGGATGTTGAACTAACACAGTGACAGTGAATGGGGGAGGCTCCTGACAGTCCCTTATTTGTACTTTCATTAAATTCATGTTATTTATCATATTATTGGCCTAATATCTGGCCAGCTATTTAGATTGGGCTGTTGCATTGCTTCCAGTCCTAAAGTCCAACACATATTGAGTCCGTTCATTATCCTTCTGTCTCTTAACGCTTCTCTCCCAGGGCTTTCTCCTTCTGCCCATGCTTCTTATCTAGCTGCAATTTACTAAGGGTGTTCCATGCTGTGAATACTGCGCACTTTAGTGTGGCCTTATCAATGCAAGAATAAGTTGCATGAACGGCAATGGTCACTGTGGGGTCGGCGCCCCTATTGTAGTGCCAAAAGCAGGGGTGGGGGAGCAGCCTGTGGGCAGTTAGGGCAATGATTTTCCCAACATGGCAGCATAATGCTCAGAGTATTCACTTATTGACTTTAAAGAACAAGTCTAAGCCAAGCCTTAGACCCAGGCTTGGCTGAACTCACAATTACAATTCTTATGCTCCTGTTGGTGATCTACAGTGCGAATGGGGAAAGACACCTGCAGACATTCTGATGTTCATCCATACAATAATATCCTATCAACTCAATTCATTGAAGAAAAAGGAAAAGTTATAGTGAGATAGCGTGAGTCCACACAGGAGATCCACCAGCCGGTGTGTCAGAAAGAAACCACTCTGGCCGTGGCAAAGAAACAGTCCAAAATAGTAGACACGGACTCCACCAGAAAAAGTATCCATCCATGTGGAAATCAATATATTAAAACTTGAACGGCTTTATTAAGTATTGCCAGGGGTGCTTCAACAATGAGGCGAACTGAGAATTTCACCTGAGGCGGCAGCGCCCTGCTAGGTACCAGGGCCCGCAAAAATTCCACTCCTGGAACTTTAAGAGCCGAATTTCCATTTTTCAAACCGGAAAAGAGCAAATTATGCTCTCTGTGCTAGTGTCCTGGCCCTCTCTGCCTCCCTCATGGACCCCCTGGTCCCCCTCCGGCGCAAAAAGGTGAGCGCACGGGGGAGGGAGGGCGGCAGCAACTGCAGGCTGCCTCAGGTGGCAGAGGGGCCAGGATCACCCCTGAGTATTGCATTAAAATCACACTAATAGCGGCAGGGGAATGTGCGCTCTGCACGTTTCGTGACTATTGTATCACTTCATCAGAATGAAACACGTGGAGCGCACATTCCCCTGCCCGCTATTAGTGTGATTATAATGCAATACTTGATAAAGCCGTTCAAGTTTAATATATTGGTTTCCACATGGATGGATACTTTTTCCGGTGGAGTCCGTATCTACTATTTTGGACTATCCACTCAATTCAGCCTTCTTTGAGGCCAAGCATAAGAACTATCATAAACAATAAAAAAAAAACAGCAAAAGCTAAACAAATCATCTTTCTGCTTAAAACAAACCATACTCCCCTTTTAATATAACATAGGGTTGCCACCTTTGCCAGCAGCAAAACCCTAATAAAGGAGGCAGGGCAGATAGCATTGGGGGTGTGGTAGTGATGTTGGGATGGGCATGATGACATCAGAGGAAGGCACAATGATGTCAGTGGGGTTATGACGCTGGGGCTGGGTTAGTGCATCACTTAGATGAAAATGGCTTGATTTAGAAAAACAATTTCTCATTTTTTATTGGACATTGGTCTTTTTTCAACCCAACTTAACTATGTAACTATGATTTGCTATTTTTTGTTTCTGTAATATTAATATAATAGTATATTGGCAAGTACTGTCCTTTTTCCTGTCAAGTATTTGTTCTTAATTGGTCCCCAAGGCTTCATCCTTTTCCTATGCAACAAGTAAATTATACTGCTACAATTGCGCAATCCTCACCTATACAAGACCTGGCTCCACTGGTGTTAAATTATCATAGTGCCCCATTACCCAAATAATAACTTACAGATTATTTTCTTAACCTTTCCAACTCTGTACCTACTACCTCATGTTTCTTGAAGCACTATTATAGTCTATGATTCAATCTTTACTCTAATGTGCCAGAGCCTGAAGCATGACTGCACTTATTATGGACTTATTTTGTCCATTGCATCTCACTTACATTGGTCTAAAGGACAGACCTTTGTCTGTTCATACTTGGCAGTATGACTTGATGTGGCTTTTTTTTTTTTTGTTTTTGTTTCTGGCAGTTTTCTTTTTGATGATTTTTTAAATGTAATCAATATGCTCCAACTTAACATATTTCTTTTACAGTATGTCTTGTCTGTCTTGAAATTCACATACCCCACTCTTTTCCAAGGGTAAGTACTTTTTAATTAGAATGCTGCTACAGAAAAAGGATTTTTAATGAAAAAAAAATCTAAATCTTTGTTTGGATTGCCATGTTAAGAATTTTAGTGACCAGAGAAATTGGGCAACCAAAATCCCAATAAAAGTTAACTTTATTCTACTTTTACATTGTTATTGGAGCTCAGTGAGTTTACAGGTATAGGATTGTTTATTTGGAAAGTTCCAAATTAGGGGAAGGCCTTTTTGCATGTAGTCCGTTTGAAGCAAATAATTCTAATTCCAATTTTTTAATGATTTATTTTTTTTCTTTAATAATTAAACAGTATCTTGTACTTGATGACAGCTAAGCTGAATAAATCCTGTTGGATCTATTTAATTTGTAAATATTTTTTTATTAGACTTAAAGGGCAACTGTCACACAAAAAATGTTTCCAGCACCACAGGTGCGAGCCTACACTCCAGTTGGGGGAAACAATGGTGTTTTTTCAAAAGAATGCCCCTTGACTGCTCTAGGGCGCCTGCAACATGAGGGAGCTACCAATGCCAGTGGCCTTGCTGTGGCACAGAGAATAGCCTATAACCGGCAAGAGGCATTCTGGAGTGCAGGCATTATTAGCTCACACCTCCTGTGGCGGTATTTTTTTTTCGGGATACAGGTGCTCGTTAAGGTGTTGCAATTCAAATCATGGAAAAGATATGAATCACTTTCTTTTTCTTAAAGGGTTGGTTCACCTTCAAGTTAACTTTTAGTATTTTATAAAATGGATAATTCTAAGCAATTTTTCAATTGGTCTTAATTATTTATTTACCTATGATTAAGGGATAACTCCCGAAACGCGTAAGGTGTTACCAGCAGTATCTCCAATAAACCCCAGTTTCAGAAGTGCCGTCTGCTTCCTGAGTCTTTAATTATTTATTTGTTATATTTTTTAAATTATTTGCCCTTCTTCTGACTCTTTTTAGCTTTCAAATGGGGGTCACTGACCCCATCTAATAACAAATGCTCTGTAAGGCTACAAATAAGTTGTTATTGCTACTTTTTATTACTCATTGTTCTATTGAGGTCCTCTGCTATTCAAATTACAGTCTTTTATTCAAATCAGAGCATGGTTGCTAGGGTTATTTGGACCATCGCAACCAGATGGCTGAAATTGCAAACTGGAGAGATGCTAAATCACTCTAAACCCACAAATAATAAAAAAATGAAAGCCAATTACAAATTGTCTCAGAATATCCCTCTCTGCATCATACTAAAAGTTTGTGTAAATGTGAACAACCCCTTTAAGTGGTACTGCCCCTTTAAGATGCAATGAATCTATAGTAATGTTTTAGTCTGGCAGAAATAAAATAAATCCTTAAAGGCTTAACGGGATATGGGTACATTTCCTTTGTTTTATTTCTAAATTAGGCTTGTGATTGTCTTCATAAAACACATGCTTTGTGTTTTTGGTTACACAATTTATGGTTTAATCCTTGAACTTGTCCTTTACTGTAGTCATGTTAAATACATTTGTAATTTTCCTGGCAGGTGGCAGACCTTAGTGGGTGGGCTTATCCTTCACATATGTTGGAAAGTGGGCTGGTTGGAAATTAACTGCAATTCCAGGTAATGTTGTCCTTCTTTTTTTGCCCGAGAGGCACTGGACTTTACATATAGACAATATTTTGTTTCTCTCTACTTTTCTTTTTTTTTTAACAATTCGTGTTTATTTAGTTTCAAATGTACACATTTAACAACATCTCACTGATCAGTATACGTTGTACAATGAACAATATAGTATGAAATGCCAGCAATAAACATAAACAAATCAACTTTTGCAGTGTCCGTTATTTACAAGTTCTACATGCATACCCTAGACCAATAATACTGGTACACCATTCAATTTAAGATAAATTACCCTTAGTGTGTTAGGAGTCTTGAGCAACTTCCAGGTCCAACCATATTGCCCATATTTTGTCAAATTTCTGGGGGCAGCCCCTCCTAAGGTATGTTAATCTGTAATAAGGAATTGCTTTTTCGATCAGGTTCTCCCATGTTGTCTCTCTACTTTTCTACTAGAGTATATCAATAAAATGGTAGCCCAGTTACTTCAAGGGACCCAGATGCTTCTGCATTTATGTACAACATACACGCTAGTGCAAATAGAAAAAATATATTTTCAGGAGAGTGAACAGAGTTCCCCTTCTCTAATATTCAAAACTACAGTAATTGTTTACTCTGACATTTACACCAGTTAGACTTTGCACTGTCATTAACCCTCAAAGATTAGCCATACTTCATGTGCTGATAAGTGACTTAACCATTTACTGCAGACAAGAACTTCAGAAACATCACTTCCACGTACTATTAATAATGCTTAGTTTGATTTTCTTTCACAGCTCCTCTTCATTTCCTAGTTTTTCTAATCATACAGGCTTTGATGCTAAAAAAATATAACAACTGAAAGATCCTACCTGGGATAATTGGTCAGAAACAGGCTTTGGCCACCTTAAGAAATAATTAAAGGGCAGATTTATTAAGGTTGTTAAACTTCACTGATTCAAGTTTTTTTTCTTAAATTAGAAACTATTGGAATTGTGAGTTTATTCAAGTTGGTTCATGGTTTGAAAAAAGCTCATATAACTCTAAAATTCAACCTTTGATAAATAACCCCAACCTGTACCTGCAGGTACTTTATGCTCAAGGGGAAAAATCAGGGGCCCCAGCCCTTAGGAACTTTTTTTCCAAAACAAAGTTAAAGATATCATACTGGTATTGAGTGGTTCATATTTTATCTGTTTAGATGTAATTATACAAAGTGTAATGCTGTATTTTTCCTTTAAAAACACTTTCTTAATTTGTCACTAGAGGGCAGTGCATGGTAGAGAGGAGTGGAATACAAAAACCTACATAGAGCTCTGAAAGGGCATTGCTGGTAATAAATATTATGAAGTAGCTGTGAATGTTGGCAAAAAAATAGGCGCAGAAACATGATCCTTAGCAGGCCTTTCTTGCAAGAGAAGCCTTAACGTGCACATGGATTCTGGAGTGTTCTAATAAAAACAATCCTGCTTGACCATTATTGCAAGACTCTTCATACTTTTTTCATGAAAAGGCATTTTTCCCTCTGGCCTATGTCTGGTGTTATTATATGCATTATCAGTTAAAAAAAATGCAGCATATATAACTTGGATATATTGGCATAAAGTTCTATAACAGATGGGCAGACATGGTCTTAAAAGGGTGGTTAAGTTAACTTTAAGTATGTTATAGAATGGCCAGTTCTATTGGCCATCGTCATTTTTCAATTGGCCATCGTTATTTTTATTTTTGTTTGTATAGATTTTAGATAATGTGCCTTCTTTTGGCTATTTCTAACTTACAAATGGGGATCACTGACCCCATCTAAAAAAAAATGTTCTGCAAGGCTATAAATGTATTTATTGCTACTTTTTATTTGGGCCCTCTTCTATTCATATTCCATTCTCTTATTCAATTAGTGCATAGAAATAATTGCTAGGGCAATTTGGACCCTATCACTCAGTCGCTGCCTAGCATTATATATATATATATATATATATATATATATATATATATATATATATATCTTCTATATATATCCTGACGACGGTTCAGAGAGAACCGAAACGCATTGATGTGGGGTAGATTGTAATACTCCAATAAAAGCCTTTTTTCACAATACCCGTGAGTGCTCTTAACTATTCTATATATATATATATATATATATATATATATATATATATATATATATATATATATATATATATATATATATATATATATATATATATATATATATATATATATATATATATATATATATATACACATCGCGTTTACTAAATAAAAACTCGCCCACGTTCTAGTCATTCCTGTAGGATTTTTGGAAGTGTACTGTATTTATCAAATAGTGAGTTCTAACTTTCACCCATTGGTAAATGCATACCTCCCAACTGTCTCTTTTTTTCGGAGGGACAATCCCTCTTGACAGCTCAACCTGCAGTCCCTCATTTGTACTGGAAAGTCCCTATTTTCTCTGCACTGAACAGCCAGAAATTGGCTTTTAGCAGAGAACACAGAGCAACTAACCGGTGCAAATAAGATACTTTGTAACAATTTTGAGACACAAAAAAAACTGTTTAGATAAGGAGAAATATTTTCAAACTTTCATAACCTGCCAAATTTTGTAACATGAACTTGATAATTAGGGGTTGTGGCCACAGAAAGGGGTGTGGTCAAAATATTTTGCTGTTCTACGTGCGAAAAAATTTTTGTCCCTCTTTTTACTTCCAAAATGTTGGGAGGTATGTAAATGTGCTTCTAAAAATCCCATAGGAATGAATAGAACATGGGTGAGTTATTTATTAATATATAAATTCACATTTAGATAAATCTTCCCCTTAGATGTGAGGCTGTATCCTGCTTATCTATGAAACTTTACATAAGGGGACCCCTAAAATTTGAATGTTTATGGAGTCATCTGCACACTCTACCAAGCAATAGTTAAGCTTGGCATGAATCAAAGTGTTTCAGCAGTACAAGATTGCATTTTAATTACTGCATATCTGTTTCATAATAATTTGGCAGACAACAAGGTTTTTACCTCATAAGCGTAGGTGGAGTAAATGTAACACAGATACAGATAGGATTGGAATATGTTTGTCGTTAATATTGCCAAATATATCTGCTCATTTACGCCTTATTTTTGTGGCAGATCAGATGTTGTACTGTGGCTGCCTGGATGTGCACTCTTTGTTGGAATTATTTATGCTGGTTCCAGGGCACTGTCAAGGCTGGTAAGTAACCTGAGTGAAGTAAGTTCTTGCATCTTGTTCATTAAATAATAATGCAGGTATGGCATCTCTTACCCGGAAACCAAAATGCAGAAAGCTACAAATTATGGTAAGATCTCAAAGAGTGCATATTAAGCAAATCATTCTTATTTCTTAAAACACCTTTTTCTCTGCATATGTCATCTTACAGCAGCCCTTCTGGCATTTGCCAGAACTCATAGATTGCCGGTCCAGGCCTGGTGATGAATGACATAGATAATTAGGCATAAACATATTATTTCAACACATAGTTGTTACAATTTAATACATGTAGAATACGTTACCTTTTAAAGTTTTCAGTTTATTTTGCTAGATATACAGTTAGGCAATAAATCTTTGGACAGAGACTACTTTCTAATTTTGGTTCTGTACATTACCACAACAAATTTTAAGTGAAACCGCTCAGACTTTAATTCATTGGGTTGAACAAAAAGATTGCATAAACATGTGAAGAACTAAAACCTTTTTTCTCTTTTTTTTTTTAACACAACCCCTTCATTTCAGGGCCTCAAAAGCAATTGGACAATTGCCTCAAAGGCTATTTCATGGCCAGGTGTGGGCAATTCCCTTGTTATTTCATTATTAATGAAGCGGATAAAAGCCCTGGAGTTGATTTGAGGGGGGTGCTTGTATGTGGAAGATTTTGCTGTGAACAGACAACATGCAGTCAAAGGAGCTCTCCATGCAAGTGAAACAAGTCATCATTAAGCTGCAAAAACAGAAAAACCCATCCAAGAAATTGCTACAATATTAGGAGTGGCAAAATCTACATTTTGGTACATTCTGAGAAAGAAAGAAAGAAAGCACTGGTCAATTCAGCAATGCAAAAAGACCTGGACGTCCATGGAAGACAGCAATCGTGGATGATCGCAGAATCATTTCCACGGTGAAGAGAAACCCCCTTCACAACAGCTAAACAAGTGAACAACACTCTCCAGGAGGTAGGCATATTGATATCCAAGTCTACCGTTAAGAGAAGACTGCATGAAAGTTAATACAGAGGGTGCTTTGCAAGGTGCAAGCCACTCATAAGCATCAAGAATAGAAAGGCTAGATTGGACTTTGCTAAAAAAAAAAAAAAAAAATCTAAACAAGCCAGCACAGTTCTGGAAAAACATTCTTTGGATAGATGAAACCAAGATCAACCTCTACTAGAATGATGGCAAGAAAAAAAATATGGAGAAGGCATGGAACAGCTCATGATCCAAAGCATACCACATCTCTATAAAACATGGTGGAGGCAGTGTGATGGCTTGGGCGTGCATGGCTGCCAGTGGCACTGGGACACTAGTGTTTATCCATGATGTGACACAGGACCGAAGCAGCCGAATGAATTCTGAGGTGTTCAGAGACACTGTCTGCTCAAATCCAGCTAAATGCAGTCAAATTGATTTGGAGGTGTTTCACAATGACCCAAAATATACAGCCAAAGCAACCCAGGAGTTTATTAAGCAAAGAAGTGAAATATTCTTGAATGGCCAAGTCAGTGACCTGATCTGAACCCAATTGAGCATGCATTTCACTTGTTGAAGACTAAACTTCAGACAGACAGGCCCACAAACAAACAGCAACTGAAAGCCGTTGCAGTAAAGGCCTGGCAGAGCATAAAAAAGGAGGAAACCCAGAATCTTGTGATGTTCCAGACTTCAGGCTGTCATTGCCAGCAAAGGGTTTTCAAACAAGTATTAGAAATTAACATTTTATTTTCTGTTTTTTAATTTGTCCAATTACTTTTGAGCCCCTGAAATGAGGTGACAGAAAAAGCTTTAGTTCCTCACATTTTTGTGCAATCGTTTTGTTCAACCCACTGAGTTAAAGCTGAAAGTCTGCAGTTCAACTGCATCTGAGTTGTTTTGTTTAAAACGAATTCTGGTAATGCACAGAACCAAAATTAGAATAAAGTTGTCTCTATCCAAAGATTTATGGGCCTAACTGTACATAGTAACATAGTAAGCTAGGTTAAAAAGACCTGCATCCATGAAGTTCAACCTTTTAAGCATATAAAACCTGCGTAACTGCTAGTTGATCAAGAGGAAGGCTAAAATAAAACCATGAAGCCTTTCAGAGGGGGCTTCCATACAATTTAAATTTTATACTAAAAGCAAATAAAGTATATAATGATATTTTTGACTTATTTCCTTCAGCCCATCCCAGTGTTCTTCACCTTGCACAATGCAGCCGAAGTTGTGAGCTATGGATTTCAGAGACTGCTATTCAGAGAGGTAGGACGGGATCAGCCCACTTATACTGGATTTGCATTCACTTGTTATGTCTCTCTCATATATTATTGTTGTTTCACCACTACAGGCAGTCTCCCTGCAGGTTTCAGAGGTTGTTTTGGGTTTTATTAAAATTAAATTAATAATCGTAAATATTTTTTAGCCCAACCCTTTTATAGACTACAAAAGTACCCTGCAGTGGTTTACAGAAAAGAGTTGCAAATTGATTTGTAAATAAAGCTATTTTTCTTTCCATTTTAGAAATGTCCTTATTCAAAGATTTTCAGGTATGTTATATGCAATTTGTTGTTTCAGTAATGTTTTAAAGGCTTCCTCATTAATTGCTGCTTGTTTACAGCACATAGTTTCCATTTTTATAAGTGTATTCTGCCAAGTTCACAAACCACCATTACTCTTCTACACCTTGTCCTACTCTGTCTAAATCTGTCTAATGTTCAGTTGAATTACAGCAACTGTGTTTGTAAGTTGGCCATGCTATACAGTGGTGAGTGGAGTTGGTGATGCAAGAAAGGAACAGGGTAGATTATATATGGTTATTTCAGTTCAAAAATTTCACTTTGGAGACTCGGGTGCCACTGGTTAAAATATTTGTGTAGAGACCTAGTCGGAGACTGGCTTGGAAACAGACAAGAATTAGGCTTAAAGAACAGTATGGATTTACTGAAGGTAGGTGCTGGAATAAAAGTACAACATGGCAAGGAATGGAGACACTACAAGGCTCAGCACAGCAAGGGTGAATACAACAAAGTCTAGTATTCCGTCCACAAGTCAGGACAGGCAAGGGTCAATACTGGAAAATAACAGGAACAAAGAAGCAGGAGCTCCTACCATGGGCAGAGTGACGAGCAGGAATGGGACCAACAAACTGGCGAACAACATTGTGGCATCACTGGATTTTAAATGTTTGAATTTCGTACGACAATCACCATAATTTCCATAAAACAGTTTACATTAAAAATGTGGTAAACCTCATAAACCAGTTGGCTAAAATCTGTGCTTCTTTTTGTAAGAGTCATATGTGCATGTCTGCCAAACAAATCTAAAACAAAGCAGATGGTGTTTAGTAGCTGACCTGTTCTGAAAATAAAGCCATTGAGTCAAATGTTTTTATGTTTGTCTGATTTGACAACCAACATGTATTGGCTTCCTTTCTTGCAAGCTGGAACAAATGAATATATAAGTATCTAAAGTGTGAACTACATTCAAAGTAAAACTTCTGCTTGGGTGTAGGGATACTCCAGTTCCATAATTCTTGTATCCTGAAATTGTGGAAAACCAATCCACCACAAAAAATGGCAGAATACTAAAAGAAATCTGACCCTTAATTTGCATATTGAAATTTGAGGAAAAATATTTTACGAAAAAGTTGTCCTATAACAACACTATTGCTGAGCCAATATCATTGAGTCATATTGAGTCAGTGGTTCCCAAACTATATATATCTCTCTCTCTCTCACAAATACAGTAGAACCACCATTTTACATTTTTCAGGGGACCATAAAAATGTAAAATGGGGTTTCTACTGTATTGTACAATCATGTTTGTCATATTGACACTGATGTGGTTGCTTCAGTACAACAGACCTTTTGTAGGTACAACTTGTCAGTAGAATCCCATTCTGTAGCTCTGGAGCTGTTGCAGAGCAACCTCTTGAAAACCTCTTCAACTTGTTGGCTTGCATTAATATGGATAGCTGGGAGTGCTCAGGCTTAGTTTGGCTATTCCTATTTGTTCTAAATTCAGAATAGTTTAACTTTTTTTCCAGTAATAACCATGCATATGAGCCAAATACCGAGAAATGGAGTTGATGCTGTGTGAGTTTTATTGATGGAAAATGCCATTTGCAATGGAACAGATTCTGTGATAAGAGGCAGATCCCACTATTGGGAAATACAGATGAACAAACCGCTGTTTCCTTGTTTAGGAAAGTAGGATTAGTCACAGCGCTTAGTTATACTATTCAGTGTTTGGGCACCAGCATTCTCAGTGCAATGTGCGTCTTCACAGCCTTTCCATAAACTGACTTATGTCTTGGGTGAGAGTCCTACCCCTCTTCCACTCTTAGCTAACAATAAATATTTAGATGATCCTTTACATTATTCGAGACAGTGTTTAAACAAATGCTGTAGGAGATTACAAACACACAGTAAGCTGCGTGTCTGTTTATGAATAATGGAGTGGAATAGTTATGCAATATTTTCTGCTTTACTGTTTTTCAAAGGACTGTTGTGTATCATTGTATTGTGTACCCTATTTTAAACGTGCAAATGAATTGTCACTACAGATAAAACAGATGTTATATTGATTAACTATGGCACTTGTTTCTTCTGTAGAAAAGGAACATGTTTAAAATATTTGTTGTCGGCTTACTACCATATCATCACTGGTACTACCATAAAGTATATCAAAGAGATTTGATTTGACATTATCACTACGTCTATATAAATCCTAGTGTTGCTCATCTCTTCTAATGGAGGTGGCACCCCTTAGCCTGTATCAATCTCTGGCACGACAGGGCAATGTTTTTATAGGCTGGAGCTTTATTTACATTTGTCCCCCAGCCCATCAGAAGATTGTACCACCCCTAAGCGCACAGTCACTCAAGTTGCTCCTCTTGAAACTGCTTTAGTAACAGGTGAGCTGGGGGGAACAGTGGGCAACAGTACGGTTTAGAATAGGCATAGCAACATCTTCCTAGTATAATCTATATATAAGTTCAGCTGTGTTATGAAAAGTTTGTTCCTGGACTGTCATAGAGAGAAAAGGCCATGCTTGTTTAAAGGGACATATACCTTTCCATAATACATCATGTAAATTGCTTACTGTATCTTTTTGAGAACTTTTACAATTCTCATTGCTTTTTGCAATTGACAGCACTTCGTGCTACGCTAAGGGGCCTATTTATCATAAGTGGAGTAAAACATTACAGGTGATGTTGCCCAGAGAAATTAGATTTCCACAGTTAGAAAACCAAAGCAACGAATGTAATGTTTCACTTCACTTTTTACACAGCATGATAAAGAGGCTCCTAGATTTGCCAAACGCATTGATGTGTTTTTAGCATTTTTAGTAAATATTTCTCGTCTCATTGGTATTTTATACATGTATAAAATCCAGAGTGTTTCTCTCTTAATAGGCAATTGTCTCCAATTTACTTCCATGCCAAGTACTATTTCATTCTCACTCCCCTTATTTTGCCTTTATTTTCTACCCTATGTCCCCCCCCCCCCCAAATACTTTAGTTGTCCTGTTGCACTATTCAGAATTCAAAAAAGTGGGTGGTTAGGCCCAGGCCCGGACTGGCAATCTGTGGGTTCTGGCAAATGACAGAGGGGCTGCTATAAGGTGCCATAGAAAGATAATATTTAGTGGGCTGGTAGGAGCTGATTGGGCCTCTATGTACCTGAAATGCCAGGGCCTATTTTAATTCTCAGTCCGGACCTATGATAGGCCTGTTTGCTTGGGCATTTTGTTTCTGTGCTGGGCTACTTTAGCATGTAAATCAGATCAAACCATAGAGAAGGCAGAGGCTCCAATGCTTCAGCAGCATCCGACTTTTGCTAAAAAAGCTGCAGCATTTGAGCATCCGTTTAAGTGCGACTTCTGGAACTTGCATTTTAGCAGTGGTGACCATGATACTAATGCACCAAAATATATATCTATTTTTTTTTTCTTCTCACCCCTTCTCAGTATCTTTTTGCTGCTGCTTTCTGCTGGGTGCCTTCCATTACATGATCCCCAGGTAAGTTATACTTAAAAGGATTTCAACATTTACAATATTTACTGCAGTATTTATGGATAGAGCAATATACCAGTGTTCTTAATATAGTGGGCATGGAGTATGCAGTTATATAAGGTATTCATTCATACATGCAGGTATATGCCAGTTTTGTTTATTTATTCATGTAATCTTTTATATGTGTGTATGTGTTTCATATATGGTCACAGGTATGGCATATGTTAAATAAGCCAGAGCAAGTCTGAAATATCTGTTGCTGCCCTGTTGTACAAAACAGAAAAGTAGGATGTAGAAGGGCCGTGTTTTATCTCACACAATGTGATTACTTGCTTTACTTTACCTTGCAGTTTGATGCTGATGGTTATTTTTGGGCTGTAATTCACCTGTTCTGTGTAGGTAAGTGCTAAGCAAACCTGTAATTTACATACAGGATTGGTTTCAACTTAAAAAACAAGTCTTATGGTGACTCATAATACAGGACGTTTTTTTCCTGATGTATATGTGCAGTATTAGGGTGTGTGCAGAGAAGTATTTTGTTCTGCATGTAGACTGCAGCAAACTCCTGTGTATTTTCAGATGCAGCCACCATTAATGAACTCAGAACCCACATCTAAGGTGTTTGCAGACAAGAGATTGCATTCTAAATTTAAAAATATTCAAATTTATATATTTGTCCTTTCCACTGTTGCCAGAAGTGCTTCCTGCATAAAATAACGGTTATTAATGTTTGGTAAATTTCCATCTTTGCAATAGGATGCTACAAAGTATTCAAAAAGTCGCAGAAGTCAGGTTCACTAAGGTAAGTCAACTAAGAGCTAATACCAAGCAAAGTGAATGTTCCACATGTATAATAGAAAATTTCCAGCGTAATCCTTGAAATTCATTTTATAAATTAGGGGAAATCTTATTGCAATTCTTCACCCCAAAGTATTTGTAATGTATGAGTCTGTTTAGCTTCCATCTTAAGATATTGGTCTAAAGATGTGTATGCGTGACCGTGATTGGTTACAGCATGAGTGTTCTTGCATATGCTTCCATTCAAATTTGTTCAATCAGAAGAAATTAAAAACATTTAAAATATTATTTTTGCTTGCATTTTCCCTATTTGCACATTGATACTATAAACTCTTTACAACTAGGTATACAATCCATACATAAAGACAGATTACCTTTAAAGGACTATCTCTACTATATTAGTCTTAGGATAAATGCACAAAAAGTAAAACTGTAAAAAGCTTCTGTTCATGTTAATTACAGTACTGATTCCAAAATGTTTCTGCTAGATAAATATAGTACTCATATTTCTTAACCTGTCTCTGTATTTTGCCAGGAATGATAAAAGAAGTATTGTGCACATATGCTGTGCAGGTTTTGTTCCAATTAACAAAACATTTTGATTTGTTTCTGTTGTGTAACCATATCTATGTGATGCAATAACTGTCATGGTTCTTATTTATGACTTAAGCCATGCTGGAATTAGTAGTTCAGCAGCTGTAGAACCACAGACTGAAGATCCCTGATAAACATCTTGCTTTTCAGAAGCCAAACAAATATGGGGGGACTCAAAAATAGGATATCATCATTCTATTCCACTGCATGTAAGGAATTGCCTTGTTATTGGGTTGCATGCTTTTCACATTATCTTGTATCACATGCAAGAGAGTTATGAGAAGTGCAGAATGGTTAACGCTGTCTTATGTCATTTATGGTGATGGCCTTAAAGGAAAACTATACCCCCAAAATGAACACTTAAGCAACAGATAGCTTATATCATATTAAGTGGCATATTAAAGAATCTTACCAAACTGGTATATATATTTAAGTAAATATTGCCCTTTTACATCTCTTGCCTTGAACCACCATTTCGTGATGGTCTGTGTGCTGCCTCAGAGATCACCTGACCAGAAATACTACAATTGTAACAGGAAGAAGTGTGGAAGCAAAAGACAGAACTCTGTCTGTTAATTGGCTCATGTGACCTAACATGTATGGTTTGTTGGTATGTTTGTGTGCACAGTGAATCCTACGATCCCAGGGGGCGGCCCTTATTTTTTAAAATGGCAATTTTCTTTTTATGATTACCCAGTGGCATGTACTTCTAGAAAAGTATATTCTTAAGAAAATGGTTTATTTACATGAAGCAGGGATTTACATATGAGCGGTTTTATGCAATATCTTTTTATAGAGATCTACATTATTTGGGGGGTATAGTTTTCCTTTAAGGTAGAGACATCTTGGCTAAATGTCCCATCAAGGGCTCGAGGAACTATGGTAATTCATCACAATACAAGCTATCAAATGATTATAGGCCGCTAATAAAATAAGCAGTGTTGATTATCTGGACTTGGCCTCCAAAGGGTAAAACAACAAAAGAGAGTTGGGGGAGTGTATCCAGCCAGCAGTTCTTCAAAATCATCCAGCTTTATTCCAGGTTTCATTTAAAAACACAGAACATGGATTCACATGAATACTTCCTGTTTTATGACAATGTGACCGTGCCAGGTTCACTGCAAACTTCTTACCTGTTATGACTGTAACAAGTAAAAAGTGGTAAAAGTGGTTGTCTGGGTGCTAAAATACCTCAAGACTGTTAATTATTAGTGACATTGGACTGTAGTGGTCAGAATATAAAAGATAATGTCATGATTGTCATAGTGCTTTACACTGTATATTTGGGGCTTGCCTTCCATACATGACTGAAAGGCTAGTTATATGGGGGATTAGGATACAGTGAAACCTCGATTTTAAGTTTCCCCACATTTTACATTTTTGGTTCCACCAATTTATAATGCATTTCAATGGGTGCATTTCCCTGATTTTAAGTGATGTTTTCCCAGATTTTACATCAAAATTTTGTCCTGATGTACCGAAAAAAACCCTGCTTTTTTTCCTTTATGAATGTTATTATTTGTGAAATAAAGAGGTTTAAAATTCTAGCCAGATGTATATTTTGCTATGGTTCTGCCTGTAAATGGTCAATTCCATTTAGTCTGCCCCTTATGCAGTCCTGCACCAATCACTTATTGCTTTAGGTTGTGTATGTGACTGACAGAGAGGCCTAGCACATGCCCCCCCCCCCCCATAGTGTAATATTAATGCTGCCATGCGTAATCCTTGTTATTAACAGTAAATATTGTATCTCAAAGTAACATGGTCTCCTGTGCTTATATACTTTTAGTATCCTTTACCGGATTTTACATAATTTTTTCCTGGTCCCCTGAAAACGTATAATGGGGGTTCTACTGGGGGTTTTTCCATTCCACATGCCTTAGCGGTTTTAACTCCATATGGAGGTATGTGAAACAAATATGGCCCACAACGTGTTCTTTTGTTGCCCTTAGCTTGTTCAGGATCTCTGGAGACCTAAGTGCATGACTTTTTAGCAGGATCTACCCTGTGCTTACATGTATGCAACTAGTTCTCTCTGGCCAGTGCTCCGTTCCATGACCATGTAAAGGCACAAGGCCAAAGGCTGATTGTTTTTATCCAGTTCACGGAACTCCGAGCTGACTTTTAATATCTTCATTTTACATCTGGGGATACATTATTTATTTTGATACACAAGAAATAACATCAGTCGACACTGATTATAAACAATGACATCACCAAACACCAATTATTTTATTTATGGGTTATTTGTGGCTGTTTTGTATTATCTAAAATACTAATTTCAACAATTGTACGTTGGCCAAATATAGACTTTAATGATATTGTGATAATATTCCAGATTTGCCCTTTCTGTTTTAAGAAGACTTTAAATGCATGTCTTGCCTTGTGAATGTATTCTGCTCCTTTTAGCACTTTTCACCCTAACCATGGTAGTTTCTCTGCTTCACGGTTCTACAGTTGCTACCTTCTCAGAAACTGTGCTCCAATATGAGATTGAAACAGGCTGCCTGCAAGTATGCAGGCCGGATTCTGGCCTTGGGTGCCCTCGCAATCCCACCCCCGGGCATGCATATGCCTGAGCATTTGGGATTACGCGTACAGTATGCATCCCCAGTGCTCCTTAGGTTGCGGCTCGAAGGCATGCCACCCCTAAAATGTTGGTGTCCTAGGCCCAGGCCAAGTATAGGTATATAGCTCTGGATTGTAAGGCTCTATCTGTGCTGTTAAACCAGCAGTTCTGGGTGCACGATTGACCACAGGGACATTAAGGAGTGATATTTGCGTATTATAATCCCTAATGATGGATGTGTGTAGCATGAGGCATGTGAATACATTCTTTTTTAAGAAGGCTTTCACAGCAAGACATGAATCTGCATCAGCAAATAGCATGAACTGTCTAAAATAAGGTTTTGTCAGAAAAAGTTTCAGGCATTTTGGGGAATATTAAATAAACTGAAAAATACATCAAGCATTGATGCACAGAATGCCAGACCCAGTAATCTCGAGCCTCCTACATTTTGCTTGTATGATCCCCAGTATCCTCATACAGCCTTCAGGAAGGGCTGAGTAGCCAAAGACTAAAAACCCCCGCTCTTGGGTATCTTGTTCAGTTCACTTATATTTTTTTTTTTTTTTTCTTACAGTGACCTTGATCAACAGTATATAAACTATGTGTTCAGGTATGTTAATTATCCATAAATCTGCATGAGTGTGACAGTTGTACATTGCATGCCTTTTACTGTGCATGGATGGTCCATTTTGTACTTAAAATTTATGATGCGCAATCTCTATACCAGGAGTGCCCAAAAGGTAGATAGGGATCTACTAGTAGATCTTTAGCTGGTGATCAGTAGATCTCAAGGCACTGTCAACAAACAGCTTGTCTAAATCATCCTCCTGTTTTATTCAGATGTTTATTCTGCTAAGGTTACATAAGAAATAGTTAATAGTAAATAATTATAATAATTATACAATAATATAACAATATAATAATAATACATAATAAATAATTACATTCTTAAATATAGAAATGTACTTTTTCCCATAAATATAATATTTAAGTGATACAAAATGTTACAATACTATTATAGATGTAGATCATAATGGGACAACATCACTAAAAGTAGACCCCGCATTAGTAAAGTATGGGCAATCCTGCTCTATACCAACCCACCTGCCCATCTGTAACTGGAAATACTGTTACTGCTAACTTTAAAGGAATTGTTCAGTGTAAAAATAAAAACTGGGTAAATAAATAGGCTGTGAAAAATAAAGAAAGTTTCTAATCTAGTTAGTTAGCCAAAAATGTAATGTATAAAAGCTGGAGTATCTGGATGTCTAACATAACAGAACACTACTTCCTGCTTTTCAGCTCTCTTGGTTTCCACTGATTGGTTACCAGGCAGTAGCCAATCAGTTATTGAGGGGGGCACATGGGTCATAACTGTTGCTTTTGAGTCTGAGCTGAATGCTGGGGATCAATTGCAAACTCTGAACAGTTATGTCCCATGTGGCCTCCCTTCAAGTCACTGACTAACTCCAAGTTAGAGAGCTGAAAAGCAGGAAGTAGTGTTCTGGCTGTTATGTTAGACATCCAGTCACTCCAGCCTTTGTACATTACATTTGTGGCAAACTAACTATATTAGAAACTTTTTTTTTATTTTGCACAGCCTATCTATTTACCCAGTTTTTATTTTTACGCTGAACTGTTCCTTTAATGTAGTGGAGTGCCAATTTTAGTGATCAGAATTTCCTAGGTCTGAGACTTGAGCGATTATATGAGGGATAGCGGTTTGGTTTAGTGAATAAAGAAAGACGTCTTTTTTTTTTTTCTTTTTTTTTATATTATTATAGAATCTTATCTACACAGTTGTTCTTGCTAGTAGTTGAATGCACATATTTAACAATAGAGACAGACACCAGACCCAGCAGTTCTTGAAGAGACTAGAAATTGTGGGTGTTCCTGACTGATTCACAGTCTCATCTTTCTGAAGGTTTAAGAATGGGCAGGTATCTGTTACTGGGTTCCAGTAAATTCTAATGATGACAATTTTGCAATTAGTTTTCATTTTTTATTATTGAAGGTTTGTGAGTTATTTAGCTTTTTATTCAGCAGCTCTTCCATTTGCATCTTAAGCAATCTGGTAACTAGGGTCCAAATTCCCCTAGCAACCATGCATTGATTTGAATCAAGAGACATGAAAAATGAATAGGAGTGGCCTGAAGCATTTGCTTTTTAGAAGGGGTCAGTGGCACCCATTTGAAAGCTGCAAAGAGTCAGAAGAAAAAGGCAAATAACTGTAAAAATAAAGAATAAATAATGAAAACCAATTGAAAAGTTGCTTAGAATTGTCCGTTCTATAACAAAACAAGTTACCTTAAAGGTGAACCACCCCTTTAATGACAAAAGTGCTGCTACCACATTAAATATATAAAATCCATTTCCACCAGCCATGAAGCTCTTTCAAAGTGTATTCCTACATTTACTAGTACAGGTGTGGGATCCATTATCTGGAAACCATTTATCCAGAAAGCATTGTATTACAGAAAGGGCCTCCCATACACTCCATTTTATCCAAATTATCCAGATTTTTAAAAATGATTTTGTTTTGTCTCTGTACTAATCAAACAGTACATTGTACTTGATCCAAACTAAGATTTAATTAATCCTAATTGGAAGCAAAACCAGCCTATTGGGTTTATTTAATTTTTATATGATTTTTTAGTAGACATAAAGTATGAAGATCCAAATTACTTAAGATCTGTTATCTGGAAAACCTTGGGTCCCGAGCATTCTGAATAACGGGTGCCATACTTGTATTTATTTTTAATAGCCTACAATACTGTAATAGTGTTTGTCACAGTTTCAATTTAGCTTTTCATTTAACTCTCGTTTCCATGATCCTTTACACTGCCTACTTTATTGTTTTATGCAAGTGAAGTACGCAGCACCAACTAGCACTCATCACTTTTGTAAACCCATATACCTGCTACTAGAGAAGCACCAGGAGGATTTTTTAAAAAAATAAATAGATATAAATACCCAAACTGTTTACCCTCAACCCTGAATTTCTTCCCATGATGGCAACACTGAGCTTGAGCTATTTATGCTCTTTTCTTAAAGGGGCGGTTCACCCTTGCGTTAACTTTTAGTATTTTATAGAATGGCTAATTCTAAGCAACTTTTTCAATCGGCCTTTATTTATTTATTTTTTTACAGTTTTTGAACTATTTGCCATTTTCTTCTGACTTTTTCCAGCTTTCAAATGGGGGCTACTGAACCCATCTAAAAGCAAATTATCTAGTGATGTGCGGGCCAGCCCAATACCTGCCGGTCGGACGGGCCGACCTCCCACCTCCATTTGCGGGTGGCGTGCGTGCACTGCCAGCTTTCGACTTCTTTTTTTATAGACACGCCTGCTCGGCCCGTCCCATGAGTGAGGCAGGCGCAGGTCTATAAAAGGAAATCGGACGCAGGCTGAGGGAGGTCGGGTGCAGGTTGAATTTTACCCGACCTTCACTTCGCTACAATGCTCTATATAAGGCTACAAATATTTTATTATTATTACTTTGTATTACTCCTCTTTCTATTCAGGCCTCTCCTATTCATATTACAGTCTCTTACTCAAATCAATGCATGGTAGCTAAGGTATTTTGAACCCTAGCAACCAGATTGCTGAAATTGCAAACTGGGGAGATGCTGAACAACTCAAAACCCATAAAATAATAAAAAATTAAAACCAGTTGCAAATTGTCTCTGATTAACACTCTCTGCATCATACTAAAAGTTAATTTAATGTTAAACAACCCATTTAAAGAAGAACTAAAGTATAACTAAAGATGTAGGCTAGTAATACCGTACATTATGTGTTGGGCTTCTGTACTAGCCCAAGGGACTTACAGAGTCACTGCTGTCATTTACTGAGCTCATGGACCCACTCACAATATACAGTACACATAGAATAGAAATGTCACAATATAAAACTGATTAGTAATTAATACAGATAAGTACTACATGGCAGCTCAGAAACCAGTGCAACTAACCTCAGAATTTAATAATCAGCCCTGTAGCATCAGCTTATATTACAGCCCAACCTCATTTTCTGTTTGATAATTTGCAACAACCCCTAAGCTTAGCTTCTCAACAGCTGCTCAGAGCCCACTGAGCATGTGAGTGTCACAGACACTTTCCAAGATGGTGACCCCCTGTGACAGGTTTGAAGTCCTGGATCATTGCTGCTATCGAGATGCTGAAACTTCAGGCTGGTGCAAAAAGTTCAGTATATAAAATATGGCATTTTAGCCATATTCATTTTTTCGGGTTTAGTTCTCCTTTAAGACTGAGAACCGGGCAGCTATTCTTTATGAATAAGTGATATTGCTCCTGTTGATGGAATATATGTCACTGATGACAGACAATCCACACAGCAGCTTCCTCTCATGCCTGGCCGCTGAAGCAATACAGTATGTGTTAATGCTCTTTATACATTACTATCTAAGAGAAAGTTCATGGTAAGGTAAGCTCTTCTTACAGATCATTAACTAAAACATGCTCCCTAGGCGCTTAAGTTGTTCAGTCAGTGGGCTTGAGCATGCGGAGGCAGCATGGTTACTAATGAATAATCTTGATCTTGGAGGAATCACTCAACCAAAAACAACATAATAATTTATATTAATTGGCAAGAAGAAGCAAAACACACAGTCACATATAATCATTTTGCCTCATTGTGCATAAGGGTGGGAGTGCATGCTGCAAGGTCATTTCAAGATCACTTCTGCCCAGATTGGCTTTATATGAAATTAAAAAAGCAAACGGGCAATTCTACCTGTATTAAACAGAGCACCTCAGAGTGCAGAGAAAGGATGTCACATTGTACCCGATAAAGCTTCCTGAATGTATTCAAATAAAACAACTTCATTAAATAGTTTTAAGTAGAGGCATGTTGAAGTGTACATTATACAAAAAAGAGTTGCTCTATTTAAGTTTGAAAAACATCTACTTTGTAAACTTGATTTATGCTGTTATGTTTTTATTGAAGTAGCAGCTTCTGCAAACGTTTGTACTACTTTCTGTTTCGCATGGGGCTCCAGGAAACTAGGCAGTGACCCCTAAGAATGCCCAGGAGCCACATGTGAGCACCACGATCTTAGGGACCAACTAGGAAGCCTCTTTTTTTTATGCAGAGTGCTCACCAACATTTATATGGTGCACATAGGCACCACAATTTGCAACACACTGGGGCTCATTTATAAACCTGCACCTGGGCAGTAACCCATAGCAACCAATCAGTGGGTAGCTTTTTTTTTTTTTTTTCAGCCAGCTGCAAGGAAAGCAAACATCTGATTGGTTGCTATTGGTAACTGGTCATGTGCAAATTTATAAATGACCCCCACTGTGTCAAAAAGAATGTATGTATGTATATACACAAGATTTTGGTCAATAATGTTGCTCAAATGTGTTCAAAATAGGGATGCACCGAATCCACTATTTTGGATTCTGCCGAACCCCCCGAATCCTTTGTGAAAGATTTGGCCGAAGGTGGAGAAACCATCCCTGAACAGAGGCGGGGGCCTTGACACCACCTGTCTGCTACATACAATGCTGTTCTAACATCTGTACCCCGGCGGTTTCAGAACACTTCACACATCCATTCATGCAACTCTCACAAGTAACACCTGTATCTAGGAGTTGCATGACACATTGGATAATCCTATCACAGTAACTATACAGAATCTACACCTCTGTGAATTTCTTCAGATGTCACCTCTCTGAAGAGTTACAATGTGCCATTGTGATTGGATTAGTGGAAGAGTTTATATGACGAGAATTTCCCACACCAGTCAGTTGAACTGAAGAAGATGCTCGGATGAGTAGTGAAACGTCTTCAATTAGGGATGGGAAGGGGAAAACATTTTTATTCCTTGTTTTTTTGACAAAAAGTCACGCAATGTCCCTCCCCTCCCCTAATTTGCATATGCTAATTCGGATTCAGTATGGCCGGGCGGAAGGATTTGACCGAATCCTACTGAAAAAGGCCGAATCCCGAACCAAATCCTGGATTCGGTGCATCCCTAGTTCAAAACACAATAGTGCTTTTTGTACCATTTATCCTGTTGATTTTTAAAGGGGTGGAAAAAGTCCCCCCTCCCATGAAGTTAACTTTCCAGTGCATATGGATTGTATATATTATTACCCACTTACATGTTAGCCCCCTGTTCCCCCAGTCATATCTCTACCGGATATCCTGCTGAAGCCAATCTCCACATTCTCTCTGATTATATGAAAGGGTCACATTAATGATTGGTGCCATTAGTACTTCTTTCCAGTTGGTTCCCATTGCAGAGATTAAAGAGAATGACCAGCAAACTGCTTTGTAGCTGCCACTGTGTAGTAGACATTTTGAATATTAGGAATTCTGCCCTTTCGCTGCAAAAACCAGGTCTGGAACTTCTTGGTATTACTATGCACATATCTGTTCCTGATCTTGTTACTGAACTACATCTTGCAACATACCCCATTAGCTAAAACTATTAAGACATGCTGTGCAGTGCCCTGTTAATACTGTAAATATATTTCCATGGTGCAGTGGTTCCCTTATTTCTGAAAAGTAAAAAAAAAAACCCCACTGCTACTTCCTGACTAATGACATGCTGCTCCCAGGTGCCCGTCTGTATGAGTTATGGGGTGATATCACAGCAGTAAGAGGCATATGCAGGGTTTTTGTTTTCTTAATAGCTGACTGACTCTGTGATTATTCAGAACCACAGGAATGTGGTAAGGTTATAATAATCAAACGTCTTAGAGCGTGCAACTGCTTAAACGCTTCATATTTCACTCTTGGTCTTGGAAGTTGACAGAAACCTACACATGAATACACACATCTGTCTGTAAAGTTCTGGGAAGCTAAAGTAAAATCATTTGTTGGATGTGACTTCTAATTCCTATATGTGGGGTGCAAATTATGTTCTAATGTTGTACAAAGGCCCTCCTGTTGCAGCTACATGACCCTCCGGCAGTTTGCTTTTCGGCAGTTCTCCAATAAATCCAGTCCATTTCCATAGAACTTATGAGAAGCATGTTATGTACAGTAACTGCAGGTAGCCTAGCAGGCATGGTATCAATTTTATGGCCACCTGACTGTTACAGCTTGTTTGAGCTGAACAGCAGGGAGTTAAGAAGGAGCCACATAAATTTTCCATCAGGATGGATAATCCTCAAACCACCAAGATGACTGAATTATTGGTCTAAACAGCACTCCGCTAACTATATGTGCTCAGATGGTTGGGCCAGTACATGTTAAAGGAACAGTTCAGTGTAAAAATAAAAACTGGGTAAATAGTATATACAAAATAAAAAATGTTTCTAATATAGTTAGTTAGGCAAAAATATAATGTATAGTGACTGGATGTCTTACATAATAGCCAGAATCCCACTACCTGCTTTTCAGCTCTCTAACACTGAGTTAGTCAGCGACTTGAAGGGGGGCCACATGGTGCATATCTGTTCAGTGAGTTTGCAATTGAGCTTTGGCATTCAGCTCAGATTCAAAAGCAACAGTTATGACCCATGTGCCCCCCCCTCAAGTCTCTGATTGGTTACTGCCTGATATCCAATCAGTGGAAACCATGAGAGTTGCAAAGCAGGAAGTAGTGTTCTGGCTATTATGTTAGACATCCAGTCACTCCAGCCTTTATACATTACACATTTATACATCAATAACTATATTAGAAATATATATTAGAAATGTTTTATTTTGCACATCCTATCTATTTACCTAGTTTTTATTTTTATACTGTTTATAAAAGTGGCCATATTGCTAACCAAATGTGGGAATGCAAATGGTACTCTCTGTGGGTGCAAGACACTGTTGTACATTCTTGTATACAACAATAACGCATACATGTTTTCCTTTAAATATATCCAAGCATATTTTAAAACATATTGCATGTTGTGTGTTAAAGGGGGTGGTTCACCTTTAAGTTAACTTTTAGTATGTAATAGAACACTAAGCAACTTTTCAATTGGTCTTCATTGATTTTTTTTTTTATAGCGCTTTAATTATTTACATTTTCTTCTGACTCTTTCCAGCTTTTAAATGGGGATCACTGACGACACATGCTCTGTAAACCTACAAATGTATTGTTGCTGCTACTTTTTAGTACTCCTTTTTCTGTTCAGGTCCTCACCTATTTATAATTTAATCTCTTATTTAAATCAGTTACTGGTTGCTAGGATAATGTTGACCCTAGCAACCAGATTGCTGAAATTGCAAACTGGTGAACTGCTGAATAAAAAGCTGAATAACTCAAAAACCACAAATAAAAAATGAAAACCAGTTGCAAATGGTCTCAGAATATCACTCTCTACATCATACTAATAGTTAACTCAAAGGTAAGCAACCAATTTAAAATGTTTTAGACTGGCTGCTTATGTGTTGGAAGTCTGATAAATACTGTATATTATAATCACTGGAGTTCTCTGGTAGCCTGTTGAATACTTTAGCCAGTATGGTAGGATTGATCAGTTAATTACATTTCTTCTCTCATTTTCAGTGTTGTGCTATTGGGCCTTGCATCCCACCCAACCGGTAAATGAAAACTGCAATTCTATATTAAAAATATTTGAAGTCGGGGAATGTGCTTGATTTAAAAGGGATACTTTTATGGGTAAACATGTTTTTTAAACGCATCAGTTAATAGTCCTACTCTGAAATTTAATTTTTGAAAAGAGCAAACAGATTTTTATGTATTCAATTTTGAAATCTGACACGGGGCTAAACATATTGTCAGTTTCTCAGATGTCCTCAGTCATGTGACTTGTGCTCTGATAAACTTCAGTCATTCTTTACTGCTGTACTGCAAGTTAAAGTGATATAACCCCCCTCCCCAGCAGTCTAACAAAAGAACAATGGGAAGGTAACAGATAACAGCTCCCTAACACAAGATAATAGCTCCCTGGTAGATCTAAAAACAACAATAGTAAAAGCCAAGTCCCACTGAGACTGATGCAGTTACATTAAGTAGGAGAAACAACAGCCTGCCAGAAAGTAGTTCCATCCTAAAGTGCAGGCACAAGTCACACGACTGGGGCAGCTGGGAAACTGACAATATGTCTAGCCCCATGTCAGATTTCAAAATTGAATTTAAAAAAATCTGTTTGCTTTTTTGAGAATTGGATTTTAGTGCAGCTGGAGTAGCACTATTAACTGATGCATTTTGAAAAAAACATGTTTTCCAATGACCGTATCCCTTTAAGATACCATGTGTTGGACATTGTCTCTAAGGAGTAAAACAGAATTTTGTATATACTATATACAATGAATTATATTGGGGGCACACAAGACATTTGGGTTATGGTCTTCTGCCAAATGACCAGTTACAACAAGTGCAAGCATTACCATATTCTTACAGTGACACGGAAGTTTTGAATAGAACCAAGGGCAAGAAAAAGTGTATTAAATCGATGTTAGCCGATTAAGTGGGAATGGATTTTTTTTTCTGGGGACACAGGAAGTTTTAAGGGATGTCTCAAAGCCACTCAAAAACTACTCGATCATTTTTGTATTCTGTAGATACCTCAGCAGAAACCTGGGCACTGAACCTTTCAAGCTGTAAAGAATAGTATGGACTTTAGAATCAAGCAGTAATACATTATAAGCTCTGGCATGTTATACAGAGATAAACTAGGCATTTTCCACTTTGCTAAATGGTAAATTGAGATATATTAGGTTTTGTGTAACTCAGAAACTGGGCAGTTAACTGTTGGGTATCTTAATGGATGCATCCATTGTCCCATCACACAGCTAAACTCTCTTTGCATAATTAAAGTGTAATGGTGGCCATAGACGTACAGATAATATCGTACGAAACTAATTTTCGTATGATGTTCGGTGCGTGTATGGTGGAAAAAGTGCCGACCGATATCGGATGAAGATTTGGATATCGGTTGGCTCATCGATCGGGCTGGGCGGAAAATTTTGATCTGGTGCCTTTGAAAGCACCTAAACATCTGCCATTGTTCGTTGTGAATCGTCAGATACAGGTAGAATTCTATTGTTTTTACCTGTATATCTGATGACTCTGCTTTACACGTGTGTGTTGGAAAGATCGTAATTGTTATGTCTATGGCCACCTTAATTCCACTATTTATTTATTCATAGTACTGGTAGATAACTGACACCTACTACATTGTTTCAAGAGTAATAACAAGGGAATAGAAAGGGGCAAACAAACAGTGCTTCTAATTTCAATTACAATCACAAAGAACTTGTCGATTTCTGCATTAGTAGCCTTACGTGTGTGCATAGATTAGTTTAGTAATCATATAACATTTCCCTGTAATATCTTATTATTAATAATGACCTGTCTTTGTGTTCATCCATTAGGAGACCTCATCAGTGCCTTGGAGTTTCCATTTCTCTATTTCTACAGATTCCACTCTGGGTGTTGTGCCAGGTAATGCCTGTGTTGCAATACTAGGGTATGATGAGTTTTTCCATCTCAGCCACAATTTGGGCATTATGTTATGACTGTGTTCTAAATGTACAAAAAACATGTCTGTCTGGGAGATTCTTTGCTTAAACTTAATTTATTATCAAACATCAGGCACTTCGACTGTATTTTCTGTTGTGCTGTAGGAAGTGAGAAATTATTCCTTCAACTATAACCTGCTTTATGGATACGTTTTGGCTGCAATTTTTATAACAATGGAGAAAGAGACCACAGCATGGCTCTGCAATCTCCCTTAAAGGGGTGGTTCACCTTTATGTTAACCTTTGGTATTTTATAAAGTCTCTAATTCTGAAAAACTTTTTAAATGACCTTTATTTTTAATAGTTTTTTAATTATTTTGCATTCTTCTGACTTTTTCCAGCTTTCATTGACCCCATTTAAAAAAACAAATGCTTTGTAAGGCTACACAAGTACTGTTATTGTTACTCCCCTTTCCTTTTCGTATTCTAGTCTCTTATTCAAGTCAATGCATGGTTGTTATGGTAATTTAGACCCTATCAACCAGATTGCTGAAGACGACAAATAATAAGAAAAATGAAACCCAGTTTCAGAATTTCACTCTGTACGCCATGATAAAACTTAATTTGCTGATTCACTGCACATGCTCTGTGCTGCTGTCACTTATTGAGCTTAGGGACCAATTCAAAATATACAGTACTAGTAATTAATACAGATAATTACTACATGGCAGCACAGAAACCAATGCAGTTAGCAACAGAATTTAATAATCAGCCCTGTAGCATCAGCTTATATTACAGACCAACCTCATTTTCTGCTGTAGTGGCGACCCCTAAGCTTAGCTTCTCAACAGCTGCTCAGAGCCCACTGAGCATGTGAGTGTCACAGACACTTTCCAAGATGGTGACCCCCTGTGACAAGTTTGAAGTCCTGAATCATTGCTGCTATTGACAAGCTGAAACTTTAGGCTGGTGCAATAAGTTCAGTATATAAAATATGGCATTTTTAGCTAAATTCATTTTTAGGGTTTAGTTCTCCTTTAAGACTAAGAGAACTGTGCAGCTATTCTGGTGCTGTATATGCTTCGTATCCTTCCCTATGTTACCACAAATGGCGATGAACTAGTGTATGATTTTCTTTAGTGAAATAGAATTGTATCCAATATAGAAACTATAAAATTACATCAGGCTACATACCCATGTGTGGTTATAACATTTATGTTACAGATAACTAATCTATTCTAAATAAACAAAGCACATTTCCGCTATTTGTTTTTTATTAGCGGGATACTGGGCTTCTTACTGATGCTCGCTTCTGTTAAGTTGAGGAGTAACCTCTCATCTGTTCAACATGCGTCCTGGAATTTCGTGGCTAAGGTGAGTTGATGACTTCTCGGCGCGTCTTCTTCACTACAGGTATGGGATCCGTTATTTGGAATGCTCCAAATTACAGAAGGGTCATCTCCCAAGACTTCATTTTATCCAAATAATCCACGGTTTTAAAAATGATTTCCTTTCTCTCTGTAATAATACAACAGTACCTTCTTTGATCCCAGATAAGATATAATTAATCCTTATTGGAAGCAAAACCAGCCTATTGGGTTTAAGTTATATACGGCATATTTCTGGAATCAGAGATGGTGTATATTCAATATAAAATACTGTAAACGTTCTGTACCATTTTAGATTTAATTGGCCAGTAACCACAACAAAATGAAAGTGTTTTATATGCATTTTAATATTATGTGAACTTTGTCCACATTGGCACAGATTGTGTGTTTGCTGCAGAAGCTCTAATATAATTCAGAAAACTAAACTGCATGTGATGTTAGCCTAAGGATGAAAACCTTTGTCATAACCTCTGTTGTTGACAATAGTTCTTTACATGTGCTGTACAAACAGATATATTCATCGATGTAAATTAAATATTTATAGTTTTTGGTTTACTTGCTTTTAAAAAAGCAAGTGACAAAAAAAAAGCATTATTCAGTTAATAATTCAGGTAAAACTCCTCTTTAGTTCATAATGTAGCAGGAAATTAATACAATTCAACCGTTTAACTTAGATGGTCCATTAAATGTAGACTAACTTGGTGTTTCTGTAGTAACATGTTCTGTTTTTATGGAGCAACCATTAATGTGTGTATAAATCGGATGCCGTTGTGTGCTGTAGGAGCAGCGCTTTACAGGATTTAGTGCAAATTAATGGTTTCCCTCTTTGATTCTGCATGTTATTACCAAAAGGAGCTTAACAGAGAACTAAACCACCCGACATATAACAGGCCCCTCAGCTGCTCTCGATCTGCCCCCTTTACCTCTCCCTCCCAACACAGTGTATTAGCTATATAAGTACTCCTATTGGGAATCCTGAGCGCAACAAGCAGAGCAACAGGGTCCCTTGGTGCCATATTCTGTCCATTCATATCCTCTTCAGATCTGTAACCCACACAGAGCCTGCAGGCACATTCACAGTTTGGGCTAGTCGGGAATTCTCTTCAACTGTGCTTGTGCCTGAGTCTCAGTGACAGCGAACAGACCTGAAGAGGATACGAATGGACAGAAGATGGCACAGGGGGACTCTGCTGCTCTGCTTCTTGCGCTCCGGATTCCCAATATGAGCACTAATATAGGTAATACACTGTGCGGGGAGGGAGAGGTAAAGGAGAGGGCAGTTGAGGGGCCTGTCCTATCTCGGGGGGGGGGGGTTTGTTCGCCTTAAACTCCAACGAAAATACATTTAAACAGATCTTAACTATTTGTTTTCAGTGATTAACATACTGACATTTACAGTCTTAGAATACAGTAGAGGACTGTTAAATATTTGGTATTACTCCCCATCACAAACCCATAGCTTCAGCTTCAGGGGTATGTGTCTTTATGTCGATGCAATAGGTATTATGTAGTTTATATCGTTTTTGTGTTTATGAAGATGTTTGTTCTCCTCCTCGCATTGCTCTGCAATAAAGTTAAAATAAAAACAACCACTAAAGCTCCACTTCAACCTGCCTGCAAAATAATGATTAGGCTATTGCCACACAAGCTGTTGTCAGTGGCTGTTTTCAGCCTGCTTAATTGGGCTGACCTCAGCCAATGTGTGAGCGCAGATCTTCTCTTCTCTGCGCCTGCAAAATTACTCTCACTGATCAGCCGCTGAAAACATCCTGTGTGCCCATAGCTGATCTAAAAACCAAAGCCTCTGCTAATTTCTGACACTCCCCAACACGCCAACAGTTGTTGGTCATTAAGTTAGGTGTGTGGTATAAATCATACAAGCTGGTAAAGAGATTTTTTTACATAATAAAATGGTTGTAATGTAGCATGCCATTTTGTGCTAAATGGTTATTGGTCAGTCTCCAGGCAAACCGTACAGAACTTTGTACCAGAACAGTCTACAAACAATTTTTAGTTTGCCTTCCATGTCTGTTGCTATGACAGGCACTGCTCATAAGCATGTGTTTGAGATATGCATTCTCCCAATAGCACTTAGATATTGTAATAGGGAAATGCCATACAATCCTGCTTCATGGTCACGGCTGTGTGCTAGTTGGACATACAGTATGTAAGCTGATATTCCATCTATCCTATACATACTGCTCACATTTGCAATGAAATCCGTTCATAGACATTGCTCTTTTGCTATACACACTGCTTGTGTATCATGCACACTGATGAAGGGCTCAAGCATATTTCTCTGCAGAACTCACCAATCCAGAAGGCTCAGCCGGGTGCTACCAAAAATTATGAATAGCAGTCCACGAAAGCAGCCACGGCAACAAAGTTTGAAAGTGTATCAGTGCATCTTTTAATTAAAAGATGCACTGATACACTTTCAAACTTTGTTGCCGTGAGTGTTTGTTGCCGTGAGTGTTTGTTGCCGTGAGTGCTTTCGTGGACTGCTATTCATAATTTTTGGTGGCACCCGTCTGAGCCTTCTGGATTGGCGCGTACACAAAAGCACACAAAAGCTAATGAATTCTGATGTAATCAGTTATAAACTGTGAGTTCTGATGTCATTTCTGTCACATGACTCACTGAAATTTGTGTATTATAATAAATAAAGTACCCCCAGTTGCAAAATATGAGGATATTTTCGGCCTCGTGTTTTTATATGGTCATGAAAACTCCTCAGTAACTTATAATATAAATATATATATATATCTGCTCCCTTATGCATACTACTGTAAGACTGTAGAGACTCCTAGTGGAATAACTGGCAAAAGATTCTACTGGAGAGCCAAGCAAACGGCAGGTAGGGACATACTGTTACTATACGATAGAAGCCAGTGTGAATTTTTTTCTGTTAAGCCATCTAATACCTATGTTTTAGTTATATAATTTTAAATTGCAACTGAAAGGACATGGGAAGCCCATATAACTTTTATCAAATAAATAGCTTTTATTGCCATTTTAAACTCACAAATACACTTATTTTTATATCCAGACTCTCAAGGACCGATCTACAGGTATGGGTTCTGTTATCTGGAAACCCATTATCCAGAAAGCTCCGAATTATGGAAAGGCCATCTCCCACTGAATCCATTCTTCCAAATAATCCAGATTTTTAAAAACGGATTCCTTTTTCTGTGTAATTATAAAACAGTATCTTGTACTTGATTCAGACTAAGATATAATTAATCCTTATTGGAGTCAGAACAACCCTATTGTATTAATTTAATGTTTAAAAGATTTTTTTAGCAGACTTAAGGTATGGAGATCCAAATTACAGAAAGATCCATTATATTAAAACCCCAGGTCCCGAGCATTCTGGATAACAGGTCCCATACCTGTACTAAGCCACAACATTTCTGGTCAAGGTTTTTGTCGCCAAAAACCAGGAGAAAAAAAAAGGCAACTTTTCCAGGATTTATTATGCAACAATTCTGAATCCAAAAATACTCCAACTAAGCCCTGTCCTAATCATGTAGAGGTGAATGGCAGATGTCCTTTTACAACTGGAACATATTTCTTTGCTTTGTGATTTTTCGGGTGTTTTTGACACAGGCTTTTGGCCGACAATATGAGAAAGTCGTTATGATGCAACAAGTTGAAAAAGTTGCAGTTTTTGCATTTTCCAGTTTGTCGTTCTCCGTTCAGAACTTTTGATAAATGACTAACATTTGCGGAAATTCGTTTATTCATGGTTTCAAAAAGCACTAATACCACTAAAATTCAACTTTTAATCAATGGGCCTCACAATGTGCAATTCTTTAGACTTCAATAATAAAAGAAATATTCCATATACTAATGAATACAGTACATCACTTCCATAGAGTTTTCAAAGGCTTGGGCTCAGAATTTATTTTTGGGCCAGTGAATTTGCTTAATTATCAATACAATATCCTGAGGGCTGATAATGCAGTTGGCCTAAAGATGGGTTTGAGGCGTGTCTGCACAGAACTAGGGTCCATGGAGAACAATTACATGAACTAATCCAATATGGCCATTGCAATCATGAAAGAAAAATAGTTTTTACAGAGGTGTAATGTTATAAAGGTAATCAAATTCCAGCTATGCTTTTATAGTGTTTCCTTGGCTGCAAATGTAGACTTAATGATGGCAAAGTATGAGTATTGCAGAGTTCGTTGTCCTTTGTGTAAGGAACGCTTACCCTGGTGGTCCAGTGGCTTCCTCCTGGGAATGCGGCGGGTGTCCCCATTGGAGGCATGGCGTCTTTCCTCTTCCATGTCTGGTTCCCCTATGGCGCGCTTCCGGGTCTATGCGCCTGCATGATGACGTCACGCGCAAGGGAGTGAAATTCAAATAGTATAAAAGGGGAATTCAGTATACAATTCATTTCATTCTCTGCTTGTGCTGGCCCGGTCTGCCTGTTCCTGGCGGCAGTTAGAGGCAGAAGTAAGAGCCAAGACCAGAGAGCTTAGCTTGGGTTCTGGATAGTAGGTGCCGAACGTGACACTTTAATTTCAATGAATAAAAAAAAACTCTGCACTATATTCTATATTCATTCTAGAAAATTTATACTTTGTGTGGAGTAATACTGGTTGGGTGGATTGACCTAAAAAGTATACAATTTTCAGATATGATTTCCAAAAGAATAAGAAGGAAAATAAAATTTTATATAAAATGTGGAAGCCCCTTATAAATCAAATAACAAGCAGGAAAGTGGTTAAATTCCATAGTTTATTTGTAGTATAATTAACTACTGTATGTAACATAAAAAAATTCATCCTGTAACTTTTTTTCTTCTTTTTTTTTTTTTTTAATATCCCATGGAAAACATTAATCCCCCAGAACCATAATTTTCCAGTCTGTAATAAGCATGTCTTCATGTTTCCATGACATCACTGTGAAACTTGTGTGAACCCTATAGAAAGTTGCAGATGGATTGCATGTTCTCTGGGCTGTCTTGGGCGGCTTTGCTATTTTGCTACAGAAATAAAAAAGAGAGAAAAAAAGGCAGAAATCTGTTTATCCATAGAATAGAGGGACATAGGAGATACACTGAGAGATATGCTTTATTAATGCCTCACAAAGGAGACACACTCACACAATTACTTCAAATAATATAATGTGCTAGCAATTGGCTCTCTTGCATCCCAAAATCTGCAATATGCTCTGGCGTTGGCTCTCTGATTTTTTTGGTGTTACTGTTCCTTTAACACCCAATATAGTAACAAAGTACTTTTAAGTAATGAGAATATCATGTAATGTTGCCCTGAACTGTTTGCTTCAGAAACACTACTATAGTTCATATGAACAAGCTGCTGTGAAGCAATGGCTGAAATTGAAAAAGCCTATATGGCACAGGTTAAATAGTGGATAACAGATAACACCATTATGTTCTACAGAGCTTATCTGCTATCTGCTGTGTAACCTGAGCCTTTTCTACTTTGAATGGCTCCCCCCATTGCTACACATCATCTTATTTATATAAACAATAGTAGCGTTTCTGAAGCAAACACAGCAGTTTTACCAGTGCAGGGCAACACTGCATTATATTTTATTACTTTAAAACATTCATTTTTGAGTTACTGTTCATTTAAACACACACACATTCAGGCAAAGTTATGAGAACAATGCAGTATGCGACTTCAAGAAGTCTTTCCACTGCTTTTTTTTTGGACAGGGTGGTAGCCTCTCCTGTGCTGTGGACTCTACTGGATTCGTGTTTTACTGCAACAGTACCCATTTTGTATGGAGAAATACATGTTTTGGACAGATTTATCGCTTTTTAATGGGATTCTATTAAAAAAAAAACATGCCACATGAACATTTATAATTGTAACTAAATATGCCTAATTAAATTAAGGTTATCCAATGTTCAAAGTGAAAATATGAGCACCCTCTTCGTACAGCACATGCCTACTTTTTGGTTATTACCCCTATTAACCTATTTTTAACTCCATACTTTTGCCTGTATAAAAGCGCCCTGGACACAACTTTGGATTTTAGTGAATTAGTGTTGTCCTGGCAAATCTACGCCTGGCGAAGTGCTGCGCTGTGAGTGAAGCATTGGCTAACAAATTTCGGAGGTTAGTAAATTTGCCCCTATATGTTTTGTTTGCTCATTGTGGGATAACAGGAATAACACTGCAGTATAATGCGGCCTCGCTCTATTGCATTTAGTCTGGTCTGAGGTGGCGAAGGCAAGTCTGGCGCAAGAGGTAACATTCAGTAAAATCCACATCTTAGTGAATTCGCCTAGTTACGTCCATTCGATAGAGCGCAAATTCGCCTGTCGTTAGGGAGTGAAATACCGCTAGAGTCTATCTCCTTTGCTAGCGAAGTTACGCCAGCGATTCGTAAATTGGCAAAGTTCCAAAATGACGTCACGCTGGCGAATTTTCGGCAGCGTTAGTCACTTCGCTCTTTAGTAAATTTGCCCCACAGTATTTGCATGGAAATTTGCTATGTGGGATTACCAATGTCTGAGGTAGAAGAGATTGTAATAGGTTGTTTGATGTTTCTGATAGTAGGCTGATCAAAACGAAATACTGATTGTTTGCTATGTAGGTATGGGATCCATTATCCGGGAACCCTTTATCCAGAAAGCTCCGAATTATGGAAAGTCTCTCCCATAGAGTCAATTTTATCCAAATAATCCACATTTTTAAATGATTTTCTATAATAATAAAACAGTTCCTTCTACTAAGATATATAATTAATCCTTACTGGAGGCAAAACCAGTTTATTGGGGTTATTTAATATTTACATGATTTTCTAGTAGACTTAAGGTATGAAGAACCAAATTACAGAAAGATCCTTTATCGGTAAAACCCCAGGTCCTGAGCATTCTGGATAACCGCTCCCATACCTGTATTAGTAATTGAGCCCAATAATTGTGAGCTTGATGAACCATTTTTTTCCAGCCTACATTACAGAATATTCTGTTGATGTTATATGGAGCATGTTAGGCATTGATGTGGGAGCTGCAGATGTCTGCAGGCTGCTGAATGTCCTGTAGACTAAGTATATCTGAATAGCTTTTAGACAAGAAGAAGCATGTTACAGGCTTGTGGTGTGGGTAATTTGCCATGAATTGCCACCTGTTCTGTAAAGAACGCAAAAGCTATCCTGTTATTATTAGCATTTGGCAATCACTGATCTCCTTGGCCATCATTCAACTATTGTACTACAATTATTAGTACTTCAGCGTGTTTAACCCCTGAAATGCTGTAGACTATATGGCAATGACAAGGAAGTATTGTTGTGCTAGCATTGTAGATTCTGTGCTTTGGGGGTTGTGTTTACCCTATGGGGTAAAAAGTGGCTTAAAGGGATGCTTTTTTTTTTTCTTCATTTTAATTAGTGATGGGTAGTTTTTGTGTAACTAGATAAATGGAATTTATATTACAATCTCCATTTAATTGAGGTTGCCAGGTCATTTGAAAATCAAGGATTAATAAATGCAAGTTGCTCAGTTGCACTGATTGCATGTACATTAAATACTGTTGGTGCTGCCCTTCTAGTTGAATATATTGTAAAGATCTCTAACAAATGCTGATGCTTATTATTATTGTTATTAATAATAATAATACGTATTTTTTTCAACATGATTTGATATACTTTATATCCATTGTGCAGTTGTTTGCTATGCCTGGCTCAATCACTCTGCCATGAAACAAGGCAAGTGTTCAGAATCTTACATTGAGTTTAAGACTAGGGGGCACCATCTAATCTAAAATGCTCAGTTTTGGGCTAAAATCCACACTACATGCACATACAGATGCAAGCAAAGCGAATGGCAGGAGGCACACGCAGGATCAGGTGGGCTACTAACCTAACAGTGGGTTTCAGACAAGATCTAAGGCCGCTGTGGTCTGAACCCTGTGTTATAACAATAGCTATAATATCAGCAATAATAACTTCTGTTTTGTAAAAGGAGATGTTAATCACATGATCACACTTCCCTGTGTAGCCACAAACTTCATTATTATATTTAAAAAATGGAACTAAATGTATTTCTTCCAATGCTATGCTTTTTTGGTAAAACATTCTATATTGTGTTAAACAGGACATCATAAATCTCCTTCCATGCGTTTGTAATGAATGACATGTAATAAATATACAGTATAGAACAGAGGCCACTCTTTAAGTTAATTAACCATTAAAAACGACAGTTTATAATTATTTTACCTCTTCAGAAACAGTTTTACAAATTAAGGGGCAGATTTATTAAAATACAAGTTGGCGGGGAAAAATAATGCAGGTGCAGAAAAAAACATGTGAAACTTTTTTTTTTTTTTCTCAATTGCTAGCATATTAAGTAAAAAAGCGAAACAACCCTCTCGGAACAAATTGTCCCAAAATACCTTGACACACTTCAAAGTGCTTTCGACAATAACTCACTGCCCCCTTCATTTACTGAAGCCCTCATAGTAGTTATCCCTAAACCAGGAAAAGACCCTACTAGATGCTCTTCCTACCGCCCTATCTCTCTGCTTAACACGGATGCTAAAATCTTAGCCAAAATACTCTCCTCTCGCCTCCAACAAGTGGTCCCAGACCTTGTCCACCCAGATCAATCTGGCTTTATGCCTGGGCGCTCCACCAATATTAACCTTCGCAGACTCTTTACTAACCTGCAAATCACTCATGCAGAGATGGGCACCAGAGTTGTAGCCTCTTTAGACTCTGCCAAGGCTTTTGATTCGGTGGAGTGGGACTTCTTGTGGGAGGTTCTGACCCGTTTTGGGTTCGGCCCCCGGTGTTTGACCTGGATTAAGCTCCTCTATAGGAGTCCCACGGCGCGAGTTCGAGTCAACGGCCTTATATCGCCCCCCTTCTCATTGACAAGGGGAACGAGACAGGGCTGCCCCCTCTCCCCGGTTCTATTTGCCCTGGCGATCGAACCCCTGGCAATATTGATCAGGCACTCCCCCCGAATACGAGGCTTAACGTATGGCACTGTGCAGGAAAAGGTATCTCTATTTGCTGATGACCTTCTTATATATTTGGCTGACCCTAATGACTCCCTTGCTGCCCTTTTGGACCTGGTCAATCGGTTTGGCTCATTCTCTGGCCTACGGGTGAATTGGGACAAATCGGTCGTATTCCCCATACACCCTAATCAACCCCAATCTTTGCCAGCTGCGACCCCTCTAGAGTGGGCCAGTCAGTTCAAATACCTAGGTGTGACCATTCATGCTGATGTTGCAAAATATGTCTCTCTCAATCTAGACCCAATCCTAGCCAACATGACTACCTCACTGAACCGATGGACCAAACTTCCCTTATCGTTATGGGGCCGCGTCAACCTTATTAAAATGATTTATCTTCCCAAAATCCTTTATCTGCTCCACAACGCACCTATATATCTCCCTAAACTTTACTTCAAGCGCATTAACCAGATCATGGTCCCCTTCCTTTGGAACAATAAAGCACCCAGAATTGCTTTGACCAAGCTATGTGCCCCGTGTGAGGAGGGTGGACTGGCCCTCCCTAACTTCCATCTATATTACCTGGCCTCGCAAATCTATTACCTCCACTGGTGCCTTAACCCAGACCCGTATAACCCCAACTCGCAGTTACAGGCCCTCCTCGTAGCCTCGTGGGAGGGTCTTCGTAATTTCCCATACCGTTCCCTTAAGGACTACGGCTCTCTACCAACTACGTTAACCACCCCTCACAAATCCTGGATGGTAGCCCTCAAGGTCTTGGGTTGTGAACCTCCACTAATGTCCCCTCACTTGCCTTTGTGGGGAAACTCCTACCTACCTCACTTCAGAACCCTACCAGAGTTCGTCTTCTGGCCAAACCATGGCATTAAGTGCCTGAAAGACCTCCTTGATCCACAGACGTTCCCCACATACCATGCTCTTCAACGCAGAACCCACCCTACGCAAATTTTACTATTCCAATACCTTCAGCTACGACATGCCTTTCACTCCCAATTTCATTCCCTTACCCCCCAACAGTCCTCCCTGGTCATAGATGAAATACTCCGTGACCCTAGCCCCTCCAAATTGGTGTCCCGTTTATACCACCGGCTTCTCCTATCTGGCCCTAAACCCTTCCTGACTACCCAGGACTGGTGGACTACTAAAATTATAGGTCTTACTCAGGATGACTGGGAGGAGGCGATAGACAATGTGTACACTGGTCTCATTTCTCTAAAAGATAAGCTGATACAGTATAAAATTATACACCATGTATATATAACCCCTATACGCCTTAAGCAAATGGGCCGAGTCCCTCTCGACAACTGTCCTAGGTGTCAGCAACCGGGTGCGGACTTCTTCCATCTAATATGGGAGTGCCAACATATTTTAGACTTCTGGACGAGAGTGGTAAACTACTTAGCGGACAACCTAGACTTCCCGAGGGTCATCTCTCCAATTGTTTGTCTGCTGGGGGTCTTGGAGGAACTGGTCCCAGCCAAATATCCCAGAATTACCTACCGCATCCTCCTCTTTTATGCAAAGAAAACTATAGCAATGCACTGGATGGGCAACCTCTCACCCTCTCTTAAAGCTTGGGTGCACCTGGTTAACAGTGTAGTACCTCTTTATAAACTTACCTACGAGTCCAGGGGCGCCCTGACGAAATTTGACAACATATGGGGCCCGTGGGCTGACATTGATCCGAATCCCCCTGATTGAGCTGTATCTGGCCAACCCTTCTTGGCAGTTACGATGGAGGTTTCACTAGCCCTGACCTGCCTGATAAATACCTTAGCCATTGTGTTATAAAATTTCTCCATCTCTTTCTAGTAGCAATGCTTACCATAGTATGCACAGAGTCAACTTCTGTTTTGTACCTATATTGTGTATCTTACTTGTGTCAGTCTGCTCAACTGTTTGTAATGTATGTATGTTTGTTTGTGTTCAAAAGGAAATAAAACTTACCTTTAAAAAAAAAAAAAAAAGCGAAACAAAATATATACACTTTTTTTGTGAAAAACTGTTGCATGCCAGCATGAAAGACACTGTTCCACGCATTTTCAATGAGGCTGAACTCTCAAATGTTTTAATAAACTAGGAAAATAAATATTAAACGTGGTTAGAGAATATTACCATTGAGTTCAGTACAACTTTGCCTGCTTTTACTTGCAGAGTTTTTTTCTGGCAGCTTTATGTGTTTTATTTTATTTAATTAAAATAAAAACTCTGAGGTTTCAGAAAATACCTTTTTTTTTTTTTTTTTTTTTTTTTTTTTTATAAATCAGCCCCTAAGCATCCCCAGCACAGAACTCCATGCACAATGCCTTCTTTGCTGCCTCCGACCTCCCTACCTGGCCCACGGCGAGGTACATAGGGGCAGAGGGGGGTTGTGGTTCGGGCAGAGGGGGGCTTTGTGGCTGTGGTGTGGGGGTGTGGGGAGCCCTTAGGCAACAGCCCCAGGCCATTTAATCCTTCTGGACTACAGGTGTAATTAAAATAACCAATGCAAACATTTGGTTCAGTACTAGTAAATTAGTACCTAGGCCAAAATATTTCATTTAGAGTTTAGGGTCTGTAAACTCCTGACAGCCCCCCAGCATTCTGCTGAGCTGCCAAATTCACATAGAAGCCAGTGGGAGTTGTATTAGCAAAATGCAAGCTATTTTTCAAATGGAATTTTCAAAACATTCAAGATTTGACTTAATTGATGTGTAGAGATTTTTCTATGGTCGAGGTTTTTTTCATGTTTTTACAGGCTTAAGGTTATGATAAAATGTATGTGATACAAAAAAAACCCTGTAAATTTGAATTCAGCAGATAAATGTGTAAGCTCGATGGGGCATGATCTATTTCTAACCATGTCTCTTAACATATGTCACTTAATCTCTATGTTGCAACTGTGTAAAGCACCATACACACATTACTGCTGTATAAACTAATATATAAAATATATATATATATATATATATATATATATATATATATATATATATATATATATATATATATATATATATATATATATACACACACACTCACTAGAACCCCCATTTTACGTTTTTCAGGGGAGCAGAAAAATATTATGTAAAATCAGGGAAATGTATTATGCATAATATAGGTATATAGGTGGGAAAAATGAGGGAAAACCTGGTGGATAAACCTTTATTTTCAGTGTTTTTTATTAAAACTTTTCGGAATTCAAAATGAATGACAAAATTAAAGTATACATGTTATTATCTCCAAATATCCAGGAAAAGAGAAAAAACAATGGTTATATAACCTTGAGAAGGTAAACCAGGGGAAACAGAAGAAACCTTTATTAGTATCTATACAATTGACTTTATTGCTGTACCGAGTGCCCATAAAAATCTGAATCTGTGCCTGAGATTACAGACATTTAGCATTCCATGTACAGTGTTTACTATAGAGACAGCACTAATTTACAGGAAGTGTTGTGCAAACATAAACCACGTTCAACACCATCAACCGAAGGAAAGAACAGACACAAAGTAGGAAACTGATCTGCAGGAAATATTCTGCAAGAAGCCGAGGGGGTGGGGGTAGCAGAAAACAAATACCGTAGGTTAATAATGTAATCACATATATGCCTTTATGTTTATGGGGTCCTGGAACAAGAACAGATATTACAAAAAAAAGTTTAATGGGATCATTTTCAATGAGGGAAGGAACTCTAGCGAAGTATATACACTCCAGTTTGTTTCATTGAATGCCTCTCTCCCTGTACGTTTTTAAAATACTGTTAAAACTGTAGATGGAAGAATCATAACTATAAATATAATTAAAATGAACATACAAAGATTTTGTCATATGGTAAGAGGCACAAGGCCAGATTCACTTCAGTGAGGAAAAAGGTTTATCACATGAAAAATCATAAATTTAAGATACAATTGAGACTATAACTATAAACTGAGTTAGTAAAACACTTGTAGAATCAAGGGAACAAAAATCATTGTGGTCTTGTTCATAAATATATACACGATACTACTGTATCTAGCTGCCCAGTGCTTTGTTTGTTTGGCTTGACCTAAAAGGACCAGTAACTTCAAAAAGGAAGAAAACATTTTATCAATATACAAACTTTATATATAAATTTTGTATTTGTTGAGCTAGATTCTAGAACCTACATATAAGGCCTCAAGCACGCGAGCAGATTCAGGGAGATTTAGTCACCTGGCGACTAATTGACTCTTCTGGCGACAATCTCCCGGAACATCCTTCGCTTGTCTTCCCGTCCGATATAATGAAAAGTCGTCTGCGCTAAAGCACACGCGGCGCTTCGATTTCCCAAGTTTCCTCGTGAGGCAACTTTGGGCGACTTCAGAAATCGAAGCACCGCGAGTGCATTGGCGCTAGCATTTTGTCATTATAGCAGGCGGCTGGGCACGGCAAAGGCAGTTCAGGGAGATTGACGCCCCGCACAAGAGGCAATTAGTCGCCAGGCGACTAAATCTCCCGAATCTGCTCGCGTGCTAGCTCCCTAAAGTTGGCCATAGACGCAAAGATACCATCGTACGAAACAACGATTGTACCATTTTCCTTATGCAGATTGTCCCAACATTTTTCGTACCATGTTGATCGGTCCTTAAGTCAATAGGACTGGCTAAAAGATTTATATCCGCCACTGATAATATCGCTGCATGTATTGTCTATCTGATTATATCATTGGGAGATTGTCACGTACAGTACGTATTTATTGGTCATAACTTACTATCACTGCCTGACGATTAATGGTCTGAGCATCGTGTGATTTGTTCTCTTTACTACTTTATATTAATCTGAATGGTTAGTCGCAGGTCGGAAGATTGGCATGGATGATCATTAGTCGACTTAGGCTATAATCTGTATGTCTATGGCCAGTATAAACCATTTCTTGGCAACACATCTCCTATTTTATACGAGAGGTATTCATTGCATAGTCGGCCTAAGAAGTAAACCTATTGGGGTACATTTGCTAAAGTGTGAATTTTCTCTTCACCGAAGTTTACCAGGTGTATTTTTACAATATCTCATATTTACTAAAAAAACGTAAGTATGCAGTTTCAGGATAATTGTGAGATGAAATTTCTCCTGGCGTAATTCTCTATGAAAATTCGCCAGTAAATTTTTCCCATAGAATTATAGTGGGCAAAATTCCCTAGAGCGTTTTTTCTAGAGAATTTTTTCTCTATTGAGAAAGTTAGCATTAAAAGAGTAATGTTGATAATTAGATTTAAAAGCAGCTGCTCTGTCTTTATAATGATATTTTGCCAGCCTGAACCTGGAGAAATTTCTCTTTGCGATAATACATTCTTGTGCTCTTAGTGAATTTGAGAATTTTCACTGGAGAAATTTCACCTGGAGAAGTGAGTTGAACTTACGCCAGTGCAAAGAGGATTTTCACCATCGCGAAGTTTATTCTCCAAAACTTGGTGTATTCTCCTTTAAAGGGATACTGTCATGGGGAAAACAAAATTCAAACAGATTTTTTTTTATATACTTAATTTTGAAATCTGACATGGGGCTAGACATATTGTGAGTTTACCAGCTGCCCCCAGTCATGTGACTTGTGCTCTGATAAATTTCAGTCACTCACTGTTCTGCAAGTTGGAGTGATATCACCCCCCTCCCTTCTCCCCCTCCAGCAGCCTAACAACAGAACAATGGGAAGGTAACCAGATAGCAGCTCCCTAACAGAAGATAACAGCTGCCTGGTAGATCTAAGAACAGCACTCAATAGTAAAATCCAGGTCCCACTGCAACACATGCAGTTACATTGAGTAGGAGAAACAGCAGCCTGCAAGAAAGCAGTTCCATCCTAAAGTGCTGGCTCTTTCTGAAAGCACATGACCAGGCAAAATGACCTGAGATGGCAGCCTACACACCAATATTACAACTAATAAAAAAATACACTTGCTGGTTCAGGAATAAAATTTTTTTATTGTAGAGTGAATTATTTGCAGTGCAAACAGTGTAATTTAGAAATAAAAATGACAATAAAAATCATGACCGAATCCCTTTAGGTAAATTTTGCGATGTTGAGGGGAATCTTCTTTTTCGGTGAAACTACTCATCCTCACCTTTTAGTAAATATGCACCATTGTATCTGTGCCTTTTGTACTTCATCATCAATGGTTTTCCGTACCCAACCTATGGTCCGTTTACTATAAATTTTCATGAATTGAATTAACTGTGGCTCTGTGTTTAGTAGTGGATGGGAAATATAATTACAGAGGAATACAGTTTTTACAGTAAAGTTTATTACTAGAAGTGTAACATTCCAGTCGGCTTTTGAACTATATGTGAGTGTTGGAGCCAGGGTGTCAGACTGTCTAGCTACAGCTCCAAGCTTGTTGTAGGATCATAGGACACATGCAAATTTGTCATCCTTGCACACTCTACAGTCTGCTAGCTCTTCCCCATCAGTCATACCCTGAATACCTACATTTATTTAATAACCTATTCACTTGTGGCTTACTTTGAAGAAGAAAAAAAAATATTTTTCTCATAAGCATTATATGACTATGACTGGTGTGTTTAGATGAAATCCGTCCGTAAAGTCTTCACTATAGTCTAGAAAGATTTCCTAATTGATTTTCTTCTGCAGTTACCCCACAGTGATATTTCTATGTGTTTTGTTTACCATATCGTTTCACTATCATTCCCATTGTGGTGAAGTCTGTATAGTAACAGAACTTTCATAGACTGTAAATAAACCCATTTGTGAAATTACAATATCTTGGGCAGTTTTTTTCCAGTCCACGTGATTGGAACACCAAAAAAAAAGTAAGAATAAATTAGCCAAATAAAAAGCAAACCAATCACAAGGACTGGAGAAAACTACCCAAGATATTGTAGTTTCACAAATGGGTTTATTTACAGACCATGAAAGTTCTGTTACTGTACCATGGTGACTGAAGCCAGAGCTTTCTTACAAACGTCCAAGCATGAAAATCATTTCTGTACAGGAAAAGACCCCACTTTATGAAGACTTTGCATTACTTGCTTTAACACAAATTACATCTTTTTCCAATATAAATTAGCCCCGAAATGCAGTCCTGTTGCACAAGCTCCGCACCCTTTGGTTGTGGATTTGCTTTTTATTGCAGATGCACATGGTTTATTTACAGGGGCAAATGATTGCAGTTCTGTGGTTGTTTTTAAAGTGTACAATTGTTACAAAACCCTTAGGGGCAGATTTACTAAGCTCGAGTGAATAATTCGAATAGAAAAAAGTGTTTTTTGGGTACTTCGACCATCGAATTGGTCAAATTCGATCGAATCGAACGATTCGAACGATTCGAACGATTCGAAGTAAAAATCGTTCCACTATTCAATAATCGAAGTACTGTCTCTTTAAAAAATACTTCGACTTCGCACTTTAAACCTACCGAGGTGCAATGTTAGCCTATGGGGACCTTCACCAGCACTTTTCTAAGTTTTTTTTTTTTTTTGGTCGAATAAAAATCCTTTGATCAATCGCTTAAAATCGTTCGATTTTTATTCGATCGAAGCGTTGCGCTAAAATCCTTCGAATTCGATATTCAAAGGATTTTACTTTAAGGGTCGAGTTAGAGGGTTTTTTAACCCTCGAAATTCGATCCTTGATAAATCTGCCCCTTAATGTGGCTTACTGTACTTAAAGGGGTGGTTCACCATTAAGTTAACTATTAGTATAGAATGGTTAATTTTAAGCAAATTTTCAATTGCTCTTTAGTTTTTCTCTTACAGTTTTTGAATTATTTGCCTTCTTATTCTGACTCTTTTGAGCTTTCAAATGGGGGTCACTGATCCCATCTAAAAACAAATGCTCTCTAAGGCTACAAATGTTTTGTTATTGGTACTTTTTATTCCTCAACTTTCTATTCAGGCCCTTTCCTATTCATATTCATATTTCAGCCTCGTATTCAAATCAGTGCATGTTTGCTAGGGAAATTAGACCCTAGCAACCAGATTGCTGAAATTGCAAACTGGACAGCTGTTGAATAACAAGCTAAATAACTCAAAAACTACAAATAGTAAAAAATGAAAACCAACTGGAAATTGTCTATCACTCTCTACATCATATAGAGTTATTTTCGAGGTGAACAATCCCTTTAATAGTTGATCAGGAGTATAGCATCCCACAAATCTTACCAGGTCTCATTTCATGTATCTGAATGCATATCTTAACTGTAGGGTAGGGAAAAGGGATGTTTAGATGATGTGTTTTTGCTTAGATTAGGTGGCTACTGCAATAATGGACCCTCTGTCTCAAAGCAAGCCAGACCATAACCACCTTTATGTAGAAAAACGGACATTCAACTTCTACTTCTCTATGTGATGAGTCTGTTAACCGCACTCTATAAGCATGTTCTACTGGGACACATTGCTTAACATGGCAATTATGGGTATAAAAGTTGTATTTTCTTTTCTTTGTGTTGAAGAAAGCAAGTTATGTAACAGCCTTCTCTCAAACCCGATGATAAAAATTGGCATTATTTTGTTGGTCTAAATTGTCTCTTATTTTCTTTCAGGTTATTACTGCTGGTCTGTCGCTGATTTATTTTCAGATTACTCTGACTGTACCCCTGACTTTATGGTAAGATTGTCTTTTAGTTTCTGCTTGGTCATTGGGAAACTAAAAAGATTTAAGAGATTTTATTGTAGTTGTGGAGGAAAAATTGGTAAATTTTGCTATAAAAATGACTTTGAGAATTCAACTACTTGACTACTTTGTGGTCCCCCTTTTGCCCACTACAAGACATTGATATATGAAAATGTGGTTAAAATATCCAGTAAAATAAAATTCACCATAACCGGACCTATTTGCTGCACTGAGGCTGGCTAGTTCCAAGGTTTGGGAACTTATTTCATACAAAGGTCCTTTTGGTAGCGGTGCTGGCACTTTGATTCAAAAATTATTTAATGATAATAATTTCCAGCTAATTTTTACAGAAGGTTCATATGGCAGTCTTGCATCACAACAAAAATCATACTAGAATTAGGATTTAGCACTGAATAAAAGTAGAGAATGTAAATGGAAAAGTTTTCCTGCCTTGCAGACATGTATTCCCACATTTGGATAAATATTGTTCAATTGATGGCAGGTGCCAGTAGAAGGGAGCAGAACAAGTGCATACTGGTTGATGTAAAACCAATTACTTCTGCTTGATCAACTTTATAGCATGCTTGTTGGTTATTGGTTTTCTCATTTGCTATTCTAATCGCACAAAAACCAGGTCAGGCAAATAATAAAACTTAACCAAAGAAGTAAAGATCTGTGTCTCCAAAGATGCCCCAGTAGCTCCCCATCTTCTTTTCTGCTGATTCACTGGACATGCTCTGTGCTGCTGTCACTTACTGAGCTTAGGTACCCACTCACAATATACAGTACACATAGAATAGAAATGTCACAATATAAGGCTGTTTAGTAATTAATACAGATCATTACTACATGGCAGCTCAAAAACCAGTGCAATTGGCATCAGAATTGAATAATTAGCCTTGTAGCATCAGCCTACAGGCCAGCCTCATTTTCTGCTTGATTATTTGCAACAACCCCTAAGCTTAGCTTCTCAACAGCTGCTCAGAGCCCACTGAGCATGTGAGTGTCACAGACATTTTCCAAGATGGTGACCCACTGTGACAAGTTTGAAGTCCTGGATCATTTCTGCTATTGAGATGCTGAAACTTTACGCTGGTGCAATAAGTTCAGTATATAAAATATGGCATTTTTAGCTATATTCATTTTTAGGGTTTAGTTCTCCTTTAAAGCCTTACACTAAAGGAGAACTATGGGATATTGTCCCTCAATTGTATTCTTACATTTTTTTAGGTTAAGTTTAAAAGGTACAGGCTTCAGTTTGTGTAGAAGTTTAACTGGCCGCAGCTAGTGAGGAGAAGCAGTGGTTCCATGAGTTGATGTCAATAACTGCCGTTGTACTGCCATTGCTCATAACTGTGAGTGGAATATTCCCAGATTGGGATAGGAAAAGAAATCCCTCCATTTTACTGGTCTGTCTGTGTTTTTCTGTCATTCTAACTGGGTATAGAGTGGAAATGAGACAGTGACTGTCACCTATTATATATACCTTTAGAGCTGCTGAGATGGAAAGCAGTTTAGATAACTGTTACCGATTGCTTTATGTGTAAATGTTTTTTCTCTCTTTAATATTTACATAAGCCTTTACAAATCAAATCTCGTTAAGTGTCATTGTTCTTCAGTGATTTTAAGTTCCGTTGCTGACGGCAGAATATTGATTTCCTGCATAAAGCCTTGAACTCTTGGACTTGGCCTCTGGGTCATTCTTGGCTATAATTCCTGCCATGAGAACATTGTTCTTCCCATTTTATGAGGCCTCATTAAAGAACGAGTGCAGCCCTATTTGTATTTGGTTCCTAGAAACATGAAACCTCTTAGTTTATTATATCTGTGAAAGGCTACAGGTGCCACTTGATCTATTCATTAGGACTGGCGCCCCTTTGGGCACAAGCCTCTTTCTACACTAATCAATGAGCAAACTATAAGCTATGAGAATACTTACTCACTAAATGTGCCTCAGCTATAGATATCGTTATACATACGGATATATTTAACTGGTTATTCATTACTTGCAGCGTGGGAGTGTTTGACCTGCTTCAGATTTACTTATATACTTATATACAGGTATGGGACCAGTTATCCAGAATGCTCAGGACCTATGGTTTTCTTGATAACAAATCTTTCTGTAATCTGGATCTTCATACCTTACGTCTACTAGAAAATCATGTAAATATTAAATTAGACCAATAGGCTAGTTTTGCCTCCAATAAGGATTAACTATATCTTAGTTGGGATAAAGTACAATGTACTTGTTTTATTTACAGAGAAAAAGGAAATCATTTTTAAACATTCAGATTATTTGGATAAAATTGAGCCTTTTCTGTAATTCAGAGCTTTCTGGATAACCATTTTCCGGATAACGGGTCCCATTCCTATATATATATATATATATCTGTTTGACCTGCACCCAGGCTGTCGGCCTTTGGGTCATGAGTGCACCGTAGTGGGTTTTTATATATATATATATAAACAGCTGGAAGCCAGCACGTCTCTTCAAATGAAGAAAATGTGCCTTGGGGCAATCTGCCATTGTGGTAGCCAAAATGTTAGCAGTATTTTTGCTGAATAAAACACCATTTTTTCTGCATAAGACCTGTGAGTGCATGCTTTCCTATTGGATTATATATATATATATATATATATATATATATATATATATATATATATATATATATATATATATATATATATATATATATATATATATATATATATATATATATATATATATATATATATTTACAGTTCAAGTGCTCACACTCTGACGTTGTTACTTTCCTGGGTGCATGGTCAATGTAACTTTATAGGTATATGGAAAGCGACCAGCACTCCAAAGGATACAGCATGTTATGAAATAAACCACTTTGTATGAAGAAACTGGAGTGCTGGTCCCATCCTGCTAAGACGCAACTCTGCATTTTAGTGAATTAGCCTAGTGGTAACAAAATTGTTTTTACAAATAACTTTAAAAGCACACAATTGTAATAAATACATGTATATTGGAAAGTCGATTAGAGTAATGTTTTCTTTTTTATATATATATGTATATGTGTATATATATGTGTGTGTGTGTGTGTGTGTGTGTGTGTGTGTGTATATATATATAAGAAAACATTACTCTAATCGACTTTCCAATATACATGTATTTATTACAATTGCGAGTATATGTATGTATGTGTATATATATATGTATATATATATATATATATATATATATATATATATATATATATATATATATATATATATATATATATATATATATATATATGTATAGTAATGTTATGGCACTTTTTTCACTATATTAATCTAATTATGTCTTTTCCCCGCAGTTTGCTGGCTGGTGGCCTTGGAGAAGCTGTTCTGGTGTACGCAGAGAGAACAGGAGTGTAAAATATGGCACTATTGTGTGTCTCCTTAATGTAAAATCGGTTTATTATACGTCCACTCGTTGTTATACTAAAAGATCATTAGCAAATGGCAGTTAAAATATGCCCTAAACAGCATGAGCTTTAGGCTGGATGTACTTAGTTGCATTTTACACTGTGTGGGAGAAGCCTATCTGTAAGCATAGCTTGGGGAGACTTAGAAATTGTAATCCTACATTGCACATTCCACAGGTTATTAATTGTGGCTGTTAGCCAGGTCTGGACTGACATTCAAAATAGGCCTTGGCATTTCAGGTACACAGAGGCCCAAACAGGCCACACAACAGCCCCCACCAGCCCAAGAAATAGTGACTGTCCATGGCAACTTACAGCAGCCCTTCTGGCATTTGCCAGAAGCCACAGATTGCCAGTCCGGGCCTGCTGTTAGCCCACTGGCTGATCTTAATAAAAACCACATTAAGGGGTGTATTTATTATGCTGTGTATAAAAGTGGAGTGAAACTTTACCAGTGATGTTGCCCACAGTAACCAATCAGATCTTTGTTTTGTTGTTGAAAACGAATTGCTGATTGGTTGTACTGGGCAACATCACTTGTAATGCTTCACTGCACTTACAGCATGATAAACAAACAACTGTCATTCACTGGTGTAAGTTTGCACTGGCCTTTGCAGTATCATAATCATTGGCGTGTAGTGCTTTAATAAACTGCTTTGTCCCTAGTCTATTTACATTTGTTTATGATTCTTATTACAGTTTTTATAGATACCAAAAAGCAGACAACTTCATGATTAGAAGGATCTATTATTTTAGCAATGGCATTTTCAGCACAATCATATAATTAATCTGAATAAGAACTGCCTGGAACAAATACAATTGTGTGCTTTGATTTTATTACTGCTTAATGAAAGGTTTAGCAAGGGAGCAAGGTATGAATAAATTACACAAAATCAAGATACAAAATGGTTAATCAATGTTATGTGTTTTTTTATTTGTAATATTATTTACCATATAACTATTCTGTTTCAAAGCAACTTAATATCTAATAAATATTTTATTCTTTATACAGAAATCCTATTTAAAGGTGTCTCTCAATTCCTTGCAGTAAATAACAGGAGTGTATTTTAATGAATCTATCTTTATGTACAGGTACGGATCCAATGTCTTGAAACCTTTATTCAGAAAGCTCTGAATTACGGGAAGGCCATCTCCCATAGACTGAATTTTTATAATAATAATAATAATAAAAAACAGTAGCTTGTACTTGATCCCAGCTAAGATATTATTAATCCTTACTGGAGGCAAAACAATCCGAATGGGTTTATTTAATGTTTAAATTATGTTTTAGTAGACTTAAGATATGGAAATCCAAATTATGAAAAGACCCCTAATCTGGAAAACCCAGGTCCTGAGCATTCTGTATAACAGGTCCCATACTTGTATATGAATCAGGCAGAACATTTTACACCAACAATTTTACATCAGTCTTTTCAATAATCAATGGAAGGGTTGCCAGTAATAATGCATTTTATTTAATGGGAAACGACACCCCTGAACTCCGCATGTCTTTATAAATACATATTACATGAAATAGTCCATATGTAGGACTCTGTTTCATAAACACAAAGCCTATTCACAAAAACCTATTTTCTGATATGTTCCTCTGGAATCCATCATCCAGAACCCCGTTATCCAGACAGTTCCGAATTACTGAAAGGTTGTCTCCCATAGACTCTATTTTATCCAAATAATCCAAATGTTTAAAATTAATTTTTTCTCTGTAATAATAAAACAGTAGCTTGTACTTGATCCCAACTGAGATATAATTAATCCTTATTGGAAGCAAAACCAGTCTTTTGGGTTTATTTAATGTTTACATTATTTTCTAGTAGACAAGGTATGGAGATTCAAATTATGGAAAGATCCATTATCCGAAAAAAAACCCGGTCTAGAGCATTTTGGATCCCAAAATAGATTTAAAAGGTCTAGCATTTTATTAGGATATAAAACATACTAATGCGAAGTTTCTGAATTATAGCACTAACATCTGCCTTGTGTTTTGTCACTGAAGTCATAGTTCGTTACATAGTTAGTTAAATTGGGTTGAAAAAGTCCATCAAGTCCAACCCCTCCAAATGAAAACCCAGCATCCATACACACACACACACACACACCCCTCCCTAGTTTCACACAAATTCTATATACCCATACCTATACTAACTATAGAGTTTAGTATCACAATAGCCTTTGATATTATGTCTGTCCAAAAAATCATCCAAGCCATTCTTAAAGGCATTAACTGAATCAGCCATCACAACATCACCCGGCAGTGCATTCCACAACCTCACTGTCCTGACTGTGAAGAACCCCCTACGTTGCTTCAAATGAAAGTTCTTTTCTTCTAGTCTAAAGGGGTGGCCTCTGGTACGGTGATCCACTTTATGGGTAAAAAGGTCCCCTGCTATTTGTCTATAATGTCCTCTAATGTACTTGTAAAGTGTAATCATGTCCCCTCGCAAGCGCCTTTTTCCCCCAGAGAAAACAAACCCAAACTTGACAGTCTACATAGTCTATTTTCTCATAGACAAGAAGAAGAAGCCCAGTTCAAAGCAACACACACATTATCATATATGGTAATGAGGCCCTTGGGACAACTTTGCATAATTTGCCATTGAAGTGCACAAATATTCTGTGTCCATTCCAAGGGAAAATCATCTGCCCTGCAGCTCCTTATTATTTCATCAAATGTGTTCTCCCCTACCCACAAGGATTCTAATAGCAGCCTCAGCACTGGCCCCCTGATCAGACCATAACCCGTGGGAACTGCTGACTGTGGGATTTAGCCACGGGGTAATGATTCATGTCAGACTGAGGTAGGAAGCCTTGCTAAGTAATTATTCAGCTAATTGCACATAAATTATGTATAACATAACCTTTATCTTAAAGTGATGGCCCTTGCCATTGGCCATTAACTCTTCACAACATGTTTATTGAAAGGACTTCTGAACATGATTCACTACAGTATTTGTTTAATAAAGCCAAAATCCAGCCAACAGTTGCTACATCCCAGATGGCAAAGCCTGCCATTACCTGCCATTACCAAGTTCTGCATAAAGGGCAAACAGTGGCCCAGAATGCAAGTGAAACAATTTTAATACCAGCTTGTGTTATGGAACTTTTATTTCAAGAGTAGTAAAATGCTCAAGCACTATATTCCAACTCGTGACGTTATTGTATCTCAGTGCTTCTCTTTTACACCCTCACTATTATGGGAACCTGTGTATCCTGAGTGCAATAGACCCGCATTAGTGTAATAAACCTGCATTAGCACAAAGGGACCTCACTTTTTCAAAGTGCAAAACAAAAGCATTATTCACCTTACATCTATACATACACCTTTATACTTCCAGTCATATGAAAAAGTTTATTTGGAGTTTTGTTCATCATTGGCTGAGCTTTCAAAGTAGCAACTTCCTTTTAATATATAACATGCCTTATGGAAACAGTATTGTTTCAGCAGTAATATAAAGTTTATTGGATAAACAGAAAATATGCAATATGCATCATAACAATATAAGACAGGTGCATAAATTTGGCCACCCCAACAGAGATATTATATTACATCAATACTTAGCTGAGCCTCCTTTTGCAAATGTAACAGCCTCTAGACGACTCCTATAGCCTTTGATGGGATTCTGGATGGTGGTACTTTTGACCATTTGTCCATACAAAATCTCTCCAGTTCAGTTACATTTGATGGCTGCCGAGCATGGACAGCCTGCTTCAAATCATCCCATAGATTTTCCATTCTGGACGGCCATTCCAGAATATTGTATTTCTCCCTCTGTATAAATGCCTTTGTAGATTTTGAAGTGTGTTTAGGGTCTTTGTCTTGTGGAATATCCAACCCCTGAGTAACTTTGTGACTGATGCTTGAACATTATCCTGAAGAATTTGTTATTGGGTGGAATTCATCAAACCCTCGACATTAACAAGGGCCCCAGTCCCTGAACTAGCCCCACAGCATGATGGAACCTCTTCCAAATTTAACAGTAGGTAGCAGGTATTTTTCTTGGAATGAGGTGTTCTTCTTCCACCATGCAAATACATTTTTGTCTCATCAGTCCAAAGCACTTTGTTCAAAAATGACTGTGACTTGTCTAATTGAGCTTTTGCATACAACAAGCGACTCTGTTTGTGGCGTGAGTGCAGAAAGGACTTCTTTCTCATCACCCTGTCATACAGTTCTTTGTGCAAATTGTGCTGAATTGTAGAACAATGTACAGATACACCATCTGCAGCAAGATGTTCTTGCAGGTCTTTGGAGGTGATCTTTGGGTTGTCTGTAACCATTCTCACAAGCCTTTTTTTTTTTTGGCCTGCCAGATCTGGGTTTTACAGCAACTGTGCCTGTGGCCTTCCATTTCCTGATTACATTCCTTACAGTTGAAACGGACAGTTTAAACCTCTGAGATCGCTTTTTGTAGCCTTCCTCTAAACCATGATACTGAACAATCTTTATTTTCAGATATTTTGAGAGTTGCTTTGACGATCCCCTGCTGTCACTCTTCAGAGGAGAGTCAAACAGAAGCACAATTTGCAATTGGTCACCTTAAATACCTTTTCTAATGATTGGACACACCTGCCTATGAAGTTCAAGGCTTAAGGTGGCCATACACGGGCCGATAAAAGCTGCCGACAGACCGAGTCAGCAGCTTATTGGCCCGTGTATGGGGGCCCCCGACGGGCTTCCACGATCGAGATCTGGCCCAAAGTCGGCCAGATCTCGATCGGATGGGATTAAAAATCCCGTCGGATCGCGGCCGCATCTGTTCGTTGATGCGGTCCCGCGATCCGACCGCCCGTTTGCGAATGCTAGGATCCGATCGTTGGGCCCTAGGGCCCACGATCGGATCTGCCCGATATTGCCCACCTCAAGGTGGGCATATCGGAGGGAGATCCACTCGTTTGGCGACATCGCCAAACGAGCGGATCTATCCATGTATGGCCACCTTTAATGAGCTAATCCAACCAATTTGGCGTTGCCAGTAATCAGTATTGAGCAGTTACATGCATTCAAATTAGCAAAAGGGTACCCAAATTTTTGCAAAGACAGTTTTTCACATTTGATTTAATTTCATACAACTGAATTCTGCTTCACTAAAAATGTTTGTTCAGAAAACACCCCAGAACTCAGATGTTCCTGGGAAATGAAAGACATATCACTCTTTTTTTGTTGAAAGTGGAGTAAATTATTATGCAGGCTGAGAGGGGTTCCCAAACTTTTTTCATATGACTGTATGTCTATAACCAGGTTTATTTAACATACTGGCCAAACACATCACCTTACGGATTTTAAGTAAAATGATGAGCTACCCCTCTGGTCTGCAGACATTAACAGATATGTTAGTTGTATTATACAAACATCATTTTGAGTCTAATTTTGTGTTTATAAAGGAAATGATACAGAATTTTCCTTTCCAGGTTCTTTTATTTTTAATAAGGATTGCATAATTATCTATCAATAACCAATTCCGCTTGTAAAGCAAAATGGAACAGCTGACATTAAGCAGTAAGTGTTAAATAGAAATAAAAAACAAAGTAAAGGTTCCCAAAATATAAATAGGTGTTTTTATGGTGTAACTTACTCCAAGTGATGTGGGTGACAGGGACACTGTATTAGAATGTACTGGGGGAGGTAACAAATGATAGAACCTTTCAGATCCAAGTTCCATGACCTTAGTGCTGATACAGAAGCTTCTGCATAGGACATTAACCCATGGGCTCCAGCAAATAGCAGAGGATGTTTAAGCTTTTATAGCGAAAAAGCTTGTTTAAAAAAATTAACAAATAAAATGGTGAACCAGTTTGGGGAGCATTTCTGCAAATTTAATTTTCATGGGTGTTTCCTAGATATGATAAGTGTCCCTTGTCAGTCCCAAATGACTTTCTGTTGTGGGTGCAGTAGGGCCACCAGTAAATACTAGGAATGCACCAAATCCCGAATCCTTTGTAAAAGATTTGGCCAAATCTGAACCCTAATTTGAATGTATAAATTAGGGCAAAGAGAACCATGCACATGGCTAAAAAATATTTTATTTCCTTGTTTGTATGATGAAAAGTCATGTGATTTTTTTGGATTCCGATTGGCCAGGCACTTGAATTTAGCCAAATCCGAATCCTGCTGAAAAAGGCTGAATCCTGAATCGAATCTTAGGTTGGATGCATCCCTAGGCAATGCAGCATGCCACACTCCTATAGTATGGCTGCCCACAGCTTGCATTTTCCCAGATGAATCATGAAAGCCACAATCAGCATTTTGATGCAGTTGCCTGTACAGAATGATGCAGCAGTTCATATCCAGGTCTCACCCCTATTCCAGTATATGGCAGTACCAATAACACCTACTGCTGTGCTGGCACTCACCCCCATTTCATTACATTTTATCTGACTTCAAGTATTAGACATAAACAGCACTACGGCAAAACATTGCCCAAATGTTAACTCCACAAATGAAATAAATCAGTAACACCCCTAGGCATAATCCATAGAATAATGACTGACTGTCAGACAGGACATTTTTATTAGCTTCTTTTTTTATTGCTGCAACTTGAAATGTGTCAAGTCAGCAATAGTTTGTGTATTTCCACGAAGACAAATCCGGAGCACTCGTTGGCTGGACACAGTTGCACAATGAGTTTACCTTGTGCTGACGGGAAGCAGATTTGGTGCCAACCATTTCACTGGCTGAGAGTCAATGCAGTGTCTGTACAAGTTAAAGGGACAGTGTTTGGTTTTGCCTGAATGTTATGTATATATATTTGCATACAGTGTTATTCCATTCAAACAGTACAGCAGTACAGCTTTATGTTAAGGGTTGTGCTTGAACACACACTATCCTACAAATACATTTTTTTTGTACCATAATCAGCCATATTAGATATTCTAAAGCAACATATGACGCATGTATGTGGGTGTAGTTTTATATATCACAGAAAAGCAACACGTGAGAATGTACCAACTGTGAATTCTAAAAAAGGCAGATTAAAAAAATATTCATTCTGCTGAGCAAAATATTTTTGATCAGTTTTTAATTCTGTAAGTGAAAAGTAGTAACAATTCCTATTGGAACCAATATATTTATAAATGTTAATGCACATCATTAGGCCAAAATAGCCATTAAGAGTTGTCACTTGTGCCGACTGCAGAGCCTAATAAAATCTCCGACGCCCCAAACGTGGGGTCCCTCAACAACTATGGGCTCCACTAAGAAAGATTGAGGATCGTAAAAATGAAGAGAAGGGGCTGATTTACTAAAATTCAAATTTTTTTCTCTAATAATTAGGTTTTTTTTAAATCTCTAAAATGCAAAAAATTTGAGAGATTTATTATATGTAAAAACCACGAAATACTAGGATACAAAACTTCTCCAAGTAAAAGCAGTCGAGGTCCCATAGAAGTCACTGGGAGATGCGCTGATCCTATTGGAACTTTTTTTAACCATTCAGACTTTTATCTTAGAGACACACATGGAAATTCGGCGAGATTAGTTGGCCGGCGACAAATCGGCTCTTCTTCTGGCGAATAATCTCGGCGGGATTGCACTCGGAGCGATTCGTTTTCCAAAGTTGCCAGAAGTTTCTGCTTGAGGCAACTTCCGAAAAAGAATTGCTCTGAGTGCCATCCCGTCGGCGATTTAGATTCTAGCCCGCGGAAGGCATTGCGTGGAAGATTAGTCGCCCGAAGACGAAATCTCCCCGAAACTCCACGTGTCTCTGCCCTTAGAGGTTTTCAGATTTTTTTTTACTTGTAATTTTCCGAAAATATTCGGATTTCTTTCTGTTCATTCTTTTTATATTCAGAACTTTCATGGCATTGGTGGTTTTAGAGAAAATTTGTTTAGTTGTGGTTTCAAACAGCTCTAATACCACTAAAATTCAACCTTTAATAAATTGCCTCTGATGCCTATAAAGCAGGGTAGGGCTATAAAAATAACACTTATGGCTTGCACTTTTCTAACCTTATCAAGAAACGGGGAACTGTGGAGGTCAAGGCAAGAAAATGTTTGGAGAAACCTGCTCATGTGCTGATCAGAAAGGGAAACCCTCGTGTGACTGCCAATGATCTTGAGAGAGAATAAAATTCCCCTGGCACTTGGATGGATTCTGTTCTCAAGCTGTTCATTATCACCTTGACCTTGAGGATGAACCATCTGATCTGGTTATTTGAGCAGCTCTTTGTTTTTCTGTGCTGTGAAGAGATATCTCTATGCTCTCACAATGGTAACACCCTTCTATCCACATAAGTTCTTATTTCATACGTTCCCTATAAAAACTCTGCTCTGACTCTTTGTGAGTTCAGAATCCACAGAGTTTGTGTCATATTTTGTTTTTGTGTGCTGTGAAGAGATATGCCTATGCTTTCCCAATGGTCACGCCCTTTTACGCCCATAAGTTCCCAAATATATAAAAACTCTGAGATTGTTCGTTCAGAATCCACGGAGCTCGTGTCAAATAAACATTATTTAACCTCATGTGATCTCAGATTTTCCACAACAATCTGCAGGAAGGCTTAGCTGACACAAGAATGGTGGTGTTTCATGTTCCACAGCACAGCGTCACTTGCACAAACATGATCTGCATGGAAGAGCCATCAGGAGGAGACTTACCTGCCACCTCATCACAATCACTAACATTTGAGGTATGCAGAATTGCATCTAGACAAGCCTTAGGCAGTTTGGAAACAAGTGATGTGAGACTGAAGAAGTACAATTTGATTTTTTTGGCCACAGTCCGTTAGGTTTGTTTGGGGGGAAAAGGGAAGAAAATACACCTTGTCAAACATGGGAGTGGATCCTTAAAGGACAAGGAAAGGCAAAACAATAAAATCCCATTTTTACATTCTTTAATGAACACATGAATGAACACATGAATCAACGCAAAGCTTAAGAAAAACTGATTTTTATTGATCTTTATAATGAGATGATAATGTGAAGATTGGTCATGAAAATATAACATCTTGCATCAAGATCATATTGTTTAAAACCTAAATCACTAAAATGTAGGGTTTTCCAAATCAGTCAGCCGGCTGCCACAATGGGGCATGATGTTACTGATACCCACACTGCTGTGCTGGTCAAATAGAAGACAGGATTCATTATATTAAAGATGGCCACACACACCCACACGGCAAAACAATCAGTTGTAGGGCATGGCCACAATCATGAATGGCTGATTTACTCTGATTTGAGTATCAGCTCATGGGACAACTAATCCAATTACAATAGAAATATGGATCCATATTGTATTATTGGTGAGCAAAGACTCCATACATGCACTCATGGGGGTCTTTATCCAAACAGATTTTCCATTTTGGAGGATCAGATATGTTGGGAACACATAACCCAAATGTACTTACCTGTTCTTCCGTGTGGCCACTTAAACATATACTTTACCTGCTGCATGGACAGGGGATCTAGCTGAGCCCACTGGGAGCCGGACAGATTTGCAAGATGGACAGCAAGCAAAGCATGGTCTGTATTTGATTAGTACATGTTTGAATAGAGAGAGACTGGGGGACATATGCCCTGTTGATTATTTGGAAATTTGCTCATATATTTTTGGTAAACAGACAGTAAAGTATGATGGAATAGCTACGTATTTCTGTGCACATCTTTGCATTTATACGTAAGAAAAGGACCTGCCATATGGCTTGCCTTAACTCAGGTCATTCTGAAGACTCTCCAGAAAGCATTTCTTTTATAACTGCTAGCAGTTAACTATTGAGCTGCCATGGCATACAGTATGGCAGCTCCAATTCTAATTTAAACATACAGAGAAGGGAAGGAGGACATTCTTTGCACCTTTATACTTTACAGTTAAAGAGAACAATATATTTCATAGTAAAAATGTATACTGTTGGTGTGCTAAGTGGCCCCTGAACATAAAACTTTAAAATATTTTAAATCTTTGAATCCACTGGCAACACTGATAAGTGAAGGACATACAATCTTGTTTTGTAATGAAGGCATCTGTGAGAGACCTCTAAGCCTGGATCCCTAACCTTCCCCTTGCTCTCTAGGCATTATAGAATCACACACTGGCAAAGCCATCGTTTTATCTTACAAAAATAGAGTGGAACCCGGGTCCCCGTATATCTGAGCTATGCAAGTGTAAACAGGAGAAGAGACTTAGTCATTTATGTAGTGCATCTTCTGCCACAAAGGAATATGTTCTCTTTAATGTAGTGCGGTTGTCTCTCTGCTTCCAGGCGCCAGACTCTTTATTCTTTGCATAGAAGGATCATTTCTGATACACTGACATAGCAGTGCTCCTGGGAATCATCCCTGCTTACATCTCTCCAAACACTGGCTAACATGTAGCACGGTAAATCGTGCCTGGTATGCACTCTAACATAGAGCACCAAAACATGACACCAAAGAGTGCGACTACTGGCATCTCCTCCGCAAAGGAAAAGTGCAATACTTGGGCGTGACTTGACTCTATGACCAATGACTAAACATAAAGGAAAAACAAGGTTTCAGGCTAAAGCTGGAATATTTCTGGAATGAAATGAAAAGTTCTACTGGTCCATGTTTAGTGTCAATGCGCCAAGAAAATAAAGAACCAAAAGATCCATCTCTTCACTTTCCGTATTCAGAGGATGAAGACACAAACATGGGGGAGACATTTCTCACTCCCAAACACAAAGCTTTGGGGGAACAAATAAAAAAAAAAAGGTCAAGAAGGATTCAGTGTCACAGACCACAAACAATAAAAACAAGTGCATTTCTTTCCTCTGTCGGCAGAAAGGAAATTGATTGGCACAATCTTTTTGACACAGTGAAGGTGGCATCTGACATGAATGTTCAGCATCAGATAGGAAAGATAGAGAAGTCCACTTGTGAATTCCATAGCAAAACAGACCACTTGAGATGTTAGAGGCATTCTTTGCTACTTGCCGTCCACATAGACGGCGCCTGCTTCGGACAATTATTAGTCATAGTGTTGCTGATATGGAAAGTACAAATGCCAATAAGGAGAAGTGGTCTTAACACTTATGTTTGCATGTGCTGTAGTGGCTGTATGTCCATCTCTGTCAGTCAATGGCACCCACCAAAGGAACCCCCTGTGCTAGGAACTCTGCAGCAGGCGCCGATAATGAGGCATCACTTCATGCTCTGGCAGGTGAAGAGCAAACTCCAAGGCAACCAGGACAGGGAACTCAAAGGCCATCAGCTCTCGCCTGTTCAGCCGGAATTTCTCCTCCAGCTTCTAATAGACAAGCACATTAGTGCGTCACTGAGCTGGACCCAAATACATCATCAGTCATTTTAGAAGATAATTAGACTTATTGGGACTCAGATAACTCTAAGGTGCACCCTGACTATAGTCATGGTCACTACTATCTCACAATCCTCTGTTTAGAGCCAAAATGTAAGGACTCTGCCCCCTTATCAATGAATTTGGTCACAGAGCTCTTGTACTGTAAATTTGCCATCATCCCCAATTACACAGAGTATCTCCTCACAACTTACCCCACGACCTTTCTCTGTACATCATTTGTCTCACAATAACTCCCTTCATAGTGCTAGTCTCTCTTTATCACTCCAGTATCTCCACTACTCCCTGCACAGCTTCTGTTATTCTTAATCCACTACTTCCTCCACTTCTTTCTTCCACCCCCTTCCCTGACTCCCTGCACCGCATATTCTCTTACTATGCCTCATTCCTGCGTTCTTTCTCTCCCCTCCAACCTGTGCATCTTTCTCTCCCTAGTTCTCTCAATGTACACCTACCTTTAACTATACCAATTCCCTGCAAAACTTTCTATCACTAACTCCTCTCTACATATTTCTTTATCACCCTTTTCTGCACACCTTTATATATGTCTTTTTTCTCTATGCCCCTGCACATATTTCTATATTTATTCCTTCTACTTACACTTTCTTTTGCCCACATTTGAGATTTTAACAAAACCGAAGACAGTGTAAGACCAAAAGAGGAACCCTGGCAGCCTGACAAGAGCCTCTGGGCACAAACACATTCTGCATTAAGATATTTAACCCTTAAAAGAAAGACATGCTGCCTAGCTAAGGACACACTTTTATCTTGGGCAACACCACCTAGCCTTAACCTTAGGGATATCAAGAACCTCCTCCCTTTTGCACAGCACTGAACATTCCATATTATACTCACGTCAATTAGGTGTTTCACTTCATGTTTTCGGAGGTCACTGCCAATCTTGGCTGCTAATAGGATGCAGGCACCAGCGCAAAGCTTCCTGTTCTGTTTGTTTAGTTTACCCTTTAAAGCAAGTTTTTCAAAATACACAAAGGCCATGGCGACTGTGGGTTCCTCATACCCGCACTCATCCTGCGCTAGTTTGTGAATGTCCCGTTTTAGGCTGAGGAAGAAATCAGATTTTGGCTTGTTATTGCAGACAGAAAACTGAAAACACACGGGGTAATCTTCTGAAATAACATTGCCCCCATGACAATATTACCATAAATAGTTTACACAAGTTAAATAAGCATGGAGTACAAACATGGTACATTTATACATGTTTATTTAACAGATTGAGCAATAATTCCCACAGGGACCAGAAGCAGGAGGTCCTTTATACATCTGCTCCTCTTTCTTATTTTGGCAAGTGTATGTTACAGCATTTCCTACCTGCCTGCAGATTTTTATAGATAAGAAAGAACTCCCTGACAATCACATGTTGTAGGGGTGGATATGGGACCAAGCACAAAGTACTGTTTTATTACTACAGAAAAAAAGGAAATCCAATTAAATGATTTCATAAAAATTGTGTCTATGGAAAATAGCTTAATTCTGAGCTTTCTGAATAATGGATCCCATAAAAGTAAGGCAACGTAAGTACAGTTGGTGGAAAGATGATGGTGTTGTCAAGTAGGGAAACTGGAAATGATTTGCTGCTGGGTGGTAAGTCAGACAAATCACATTAACGTTAGACTACATTCCTTTAGCACTGACTCTGCTATATCATTTTTGTGGTTCTAACTGAAGTCGTAAAACTAGTTATTTATAGAAGATGTTCCTCAGCTCTGGGTGTGTTTCATTCTTCTTCTTCATGCCATTCAAATAGCTTTGTGTGTAGGTGAGTGGGGCATCTGTAAGAACACACAGACTTCTGGAAAGGGTGATCCTATCCACAAAAATACTTCAGAAAAGAGGTAGTTAATGGAGGTTTTCGTTTCATACAAACGTAGGAATGAAACTTTCTATGAATCAAGTCACAACTATATGTGGTCTGTGATGTATATTGTTCAGTGATGTATTTTGTTCGGATTCATTAGGTGTAAGTGTGTTGTGTCTATTGACACAGGGCATGAATGGAACCCTGGAGTTAGTGCCTGGTCTGTAAGTGACAGTAGCACCAGGGTCCCCTGTATCAATAGGAGCAGCAGCACTCAATTCAGAATGAAAGGCAGGAAAGACTCAGCGGAACCCAGCACAGCTATACGAAGTACATTATGACACAAGTACCTTTAAAGGAATTGTTTAGTGTAAAAAGAAAAACTGGGTAAATAGATAGGCTGTGCAAAATAAAACATGTTTCTAATATAGTTAGTTAGCCAAAAATGTAATGTATAAAGGCTGGAGTGACTGGATGTCTAACATAATAACCAGAACACTATTTCCTGCTTTCCAGCTCTCTTGGTTTCCACTGACTGGTTACCATGCAGTTACCAATCAGAGTCTTGAGGGGGGGACCACGTGGGTCATAACTGTTGCTTTTGAATCTGAGCTGAATGCGGAGGATCAATTACAAACTCACTGAACAGTTGTGTACCATGTGCCCCCCCCTTCAAGTCGCTGACTAACTCAGAGTTAGAGCTGAAAAGCAGGAAGTAGTGTTCTGGCTATTAGGTTAGATATCCAGTCACTCCTGCCTTTATACATCACATTTTTGCCTAACTAACTATATTAGAAACAGTTTTTATTTTGCACAGCCTATCTATTTACACAGTTTTTATTTTCACACTGAACTGTTCCTTTAATGAAAGTGCTTTAGACTTTATATTTAGTGGTATCACTGTGCTTGCAGATGTAAATGCAGTGTCAGGCTGGGATACCAGGGGCCCACCAAAAAACCTTAGACTGTGGGCCCACTTTCAAAACTATTATTCCTCCTCTCCTCACTAAACCTCTTTATTCTCCTAGTCTTTTATATTTACTTAGTCTATTCTTCCATTATTAAGCATTTTTCCCCATAAAGAAATAAGAAATGACCATGAAATTGGCCACATAGTTAGAAGCAAAAGGGCCCACCGGGAGTTTTGCTGGTATCCCGGTGGGCCAGTCCAACACTATTAAATGAGTCCTATTATGTCAGGCCTAGCTGTATGTCCCATACCTTCTTATTTTGCTGAGTGTCAGCTTGATGTGAGGAAATTTCTCCTTGAAAGTTTCATTCATGTCCTTTTTGAGGTCTGAAGGTTTCACGTACTCTATGACAGTGGTCTGTAACCAGAGATAAAATACATGCCGTAGGTTTCGTTTTTTTGCTGAGCAATCAATACAAGTGTCACTACATACTCCCAACAGTATTACGTTAGACAGGAATCACGTATTCTTTTGCTGGTTCTTGTGTCAACTCATTGTGGTAGAGGGAAAATCAATTAAACATATACCTATGAGCAGCATGTTCACTCAGAATTTTTGTTCACTTGCATTCAACAACAGTCTGACTAATCTACACAACACAAGCTCATAAGCATCATCGATAATTTAAAGTTTAGCAAATGGAAATTAAAAAACTCCCACCTGCCCGAGAGGTCTGAATAGAGACAATGAGGAGGGAGTGGTGTGTGTTTAATCATTACTGCCGCCGTCAAGACAAACAGATCCATCATCAATTATTCACAAGCTGTTCATTTAGTTACCAGGAATTAGCTACTTCATTTATACAGGCTGAATCCTTGCCTCTATATGTAGTAAAAAAAAGCACTGCATTTGCCCAGGTGCAGTAACCCACAGCAACCAATAGGATATTTGTTGTTTGACCTGTAAATGCTTACTGATTGGTTGCTACTGGTAACTGCACCTAGGAAAACTTAATTGTCTCTTATAACATAACCCCCCCACAAAATTATGTTGTTTATTCTGTTTAATCTGGATATATATTCAGTACCCTCTCTAAGCATATTTTGAAACTGCTGTGAATTTGGTTCTTGGTTCCGACTCATGAACAAAGATGCTTAATTGCCCAAGTGCCGTTGTTAATTGCCCAAGTGCTGTTGTTAATAGCAACCAGTTAGATTGTTGCTTAAATTTTGGAATATTTCATGAACTGATCAAAATGAATTACTGATTACTTGTTATAGGCAATTGCACTTGGGCAGTTTAGCGCCTATGCTCATAAATCAACCCCTCTGTCAAAGTGAATGAGCAAAAGAAAGAGCTCTTAGGCCGGTGCTACACATAGCAGATTCTCATCCTCCCTCAAGCTGCTAAAAGCTTTTTACTGCACTGCACTTGAAACTATTGTGTTGGCCCAGGTGCAGACACAAGGAGTATATTTTGGCTCCAAAAGGCATACTTCAGCATTTTCGAGTCAAAATCCATTGCGTGTGTCTGCACCTGGAGCCATTGTGCTGGCCCGAAAAAGCTTTTAGGAGGAGAGGATACACAGCCTGTGTTTATCAATAGGTTGAGAATTCTGCTATGTGTGCCACTAGCCGAAATGCTAGCTACATAGTTGTCAGTTGGCTTTCTGATAAATGCCCCATGAGTCCTGTTACCTGGTGCTGAGTTAGAGACAGAAAATAGAAACAACTTCATTCTATTCTAACACATTACTACTTTATAATATTTTGTTTTATATAAACACAACCTTATTTTCAAAGTGGATTTATTTTTAGGGGAAGACTGTTAATCATACAGCTCATGGTATTTTCATGCTAGTTGCAATGTTTACTAACCCCAAACATAAGAGGTGCCCTTATAAGAACCTGCCCTTTCTGTGTGCTAAACCCATCCCCCACAATCAGGAATCCAGAGAAGATGTAGAAATAAATTTTAGCAACTCATCATTTCAGTACCCATCTCCTGGCCCATAGAGTTTTGCCATATTTTGTCATTTGTTTTTCACTTCCCTCCCTTCTTGATCTGCATTTTCCATTTAACAAACAAATTATAGCTTCCCTCTCGTGTCCAAGGAAATGCTGGCAGCTGCATCACTGCTGTCACACCTCATGCATTAGCATATAACAGTAACAGCAGAAATTGATTAGGATTTCACACAGCTTTCTCTGCATTTAACTCTCTGTGGAATTTTCATTGCATGACTGTATGACTATCCTGAAGACAGAAATAATTTCCTACATGCCACAATCTACATCATTTATGCAAATTTCAACTATACGGCCAACATATGTCCTATTAATATCCTTTTACCACTATACCTTAAGTAAATAAAAATTAAATGCTTCTACACTTACCATATAGGAAGGGAAGATTAGAACCCGTTTGTGCTTGCCACATGGCCACTGTGGATCATCCAGAAGGTTAGGATCATATTCAATAAACTCTCCTATGTCACTTCCTGCAAAATCACAAAACACTCATCACCCCCTGGTTAATCCATCATTCAACATTTTCACCGAGGGAGCAGTAGGCCTCAAATCCAGAAATCTCACACACTCATTTCCCTAGTCACAAAAGCAATATATATATATATATGTGTATATATATATATATATATATATATATATATATATATATATATATATATATATATATATATATATATATATATATATATATATATATATATATGTATATATATGTATATATATATATGTATATATATATATGTATATATATATATATACATATATATATGTATACATACATATATGTATACATACATATATGTATACATACATATATGTATATATACATATATATACATATATATACATATATACATATATATACATATATATATATACATATATACATGCATATATACATACATATATACATACATATATACATATATATATACATATATACATACATATATACATACATATATATATATATATATATATATATATATATATATATATATATATATATATATATATATATATATATAACCCCCAACAGAAATGTTTAGATTGTAAGCTCTTTTGGACAGAGTCCTCTCTGTATTGGTTGTTTTTGTAAGTTTTTTATATGTTTAATGTATACACCCATTTTTTCTACAATGCTGTGGAATGTGTTGGCATTTAACACGTTTATAATAGTAATGAAATGATAGTAACAAAAAAGCACATTATTTCATTCTCGGTTCTATCCTGAGATTGCAGAAGTGGAGCTATTAAAGTGCAGTATTTAGTGTTACCTGTATCAATGCTGCCTTGAATACTGTTGGCTCTGCCCAGGGTCAAGTTGCGGTGACTCGTGTTCCGAAACTGAGAGAAGGAGCATGTAGAATCTATAGTGTTTCTCCGGGCTCCCAAGGCATTGGTTGGGTACAGAAACTGTGTATATGATACAGTCTATAAAGAAGAGAAAGTGGTGGGTGCTGATCACTTAGCATTAAAGCAGTTCTTTGTTTTATTGCATCAGTGAAATCTACTCAACTTGGCAAAGGCACTAAACACCAAAGAAACATTAAACAGTACCATAAGTTTTAATACTGAGCTACTTCCTGCATTCTACCCAGAAGCAGAACAAAATTTCCTTTTACATTTAATTTTGGAAAACAAACTGCCCGCACAACAGATATGCATGTGCTGTGCATTCCTGCCTGACTATTATTTTTGGGATAGCTGACCAGAAAAACGGACAATCATTTGAGGGGAGTGGTTTGCTACAATCTAGTAGCCAATCATGGGAAGTGCATGATATGTGACTAAACAATGCGACCAACACTTCCTTTTTAAGAAATGTTAACAGGAGTCTTCATGCGGTTTCCTAAGAAGGTTGCAGTAACCACCAACTATTTAACATTAACCTTGAGTCTTTTTAAGTATTGAAGATGATATTTTGTGGTCTGTTTACTGACTAGGATATTTGCCCCGGACACTAATAAAAGTTCATGTAACATGAAGTGAGTGGCTCAATTATCTGGCTTCTTGCATAGGGATTAGAAAACTACAGGCGGCCAAGGGTAAGTAAATAAGAAGGCTGTGATCTGCCAACTGAGACCAATGCCATGAAGGCGAGACTGAAACTGCAAATTGTGTGAGTATAAACAGAGGAAAGATTATTATACTATATTGATAAGAGAAAAACACAAGGCGGAAGGTACAGATACATAAATATACAGTGGCCCTTTACGTCCAAGATGTATTGGTTGTAGTTAAGCTATACAGCCATGGGGTGAAATCTCTGTTTGAGTTACAAGTAGCAGATCATACTAAATATTATGCTGTCATCCACAAATTTGTACATTTAAAGGCATAAACGAATGAAGCAATGTGCGAACTATCTAAAGTTGTGACCACTCTTGCAGTGTATATTTGTGTGCGTCCGACATACCAAAAGACCAGACGTAATAAGCAGCATGGCTTCACTTATGGTAAGGTCACAGGGGTAACAGGAAGTAAAGTTCATTTATTCATGATTTATGCACTGGAAATGGTGCCACAGCTTGTGGTTAATGTGCTTTTTATATTATTGACTTATTCTTGGAAGGAAAGGTCAAAACGAGCCTGGTCATGTGCACTTATAAATGAGTAATTACGGCTTTATCCTTATCTACTAATGCTCCATATGCCATTTATCGGTAGAAATGTAGGCAGCGTCCCATAATGCACCTGTGACATCTCCAAAGCAATGCTTACATTCTCACCTTCCCATCAGCACCAAGTTCTACTCCCTCGAGGCCAAGAATCATCTCTCTGGTTCCCATTCCCCCTGAGGAATGTCGCTGCCTTGTGCCTTCCAGTTTTAGTTCCCTGTAGGTTACAGAATAACATAAGGTCAAGCCAGCCAGGATGGTTTGCCAAAAGCAGGAAGCATTGCAATTGTTTAAATCATTAAGTGGATGCCAACAGCTGCCATCTCTGCTGTAGTAGAGTAGACATGCTTATCTCAACAATAACATGGTGATTAGTATGTTTATTAATATTTACAGAGGGCTTAAAATATGGGCAAAGTTTGCCCTTACTCTTCTGACCCACACTGACCATTAACAACTATGCTTTCCTTACTCTACCTGTACACTTTACATAACTACAACTGGGCTGTAATAGGTAACTGGATCAGGGCCAACCTTTGCTTGTGTCGCTACATAAGCCTTGTTTGAGCATTATTTCCTGTAATAATAAAAGCATTGCAATGTGACATCAATAAGGTCCAACTGTAACTGATGACACCAATTAGCTCGGCTTATGAAGGATATCTATTACAGGTTTATTCATGGCTTTTGTATACAATATACATTTCTTTAATGACTTTATGGTGTAATTTCATTTTTTTTTTTGTTAAACAACGTCCTCGATCATAAAATGGCTAAAGTTGCAGTGGATCTAAAAAATCCCTCTCCTCCCCCCTATGTTATGCAATAGTTTCTGGCTTGTGTACTTCTGGTAATGTTATGTCTCCAGTTACAGAACACTGCAATGCTGTCTTTACACAGGAATGGATAAGACATTAATATCTATTAGCATGAAATGGGATATTTCTGCGTTCTCCACTGAGAGCTTCTACCAGCATGAAACAATGACATGTATGACTGTAAAGTACACTGATATATCCCTCATAAAGACTGACTGTCTCATTCTGAATCTCTAGAACATAGTAAATAGTAAAAAGAGGACCTGAATAGAACGATGAGTAATAAAAAGTAGCAATAACAATACATTTGTAGTATTACTGGCATTTGTTTATTAGATGGGGATATATATATATATATATATATTGCACTCGCAGGTCTTTGATGAACAAAAAATAGTATACATTTTTTTAAACATATGGTTAAACACCACAAATAGAGACAACAAACTGAGGCTTAGCTCAACTAATCTATTTATTTATTTATCCAACTTTGTGGCTTATAGAATACGGAATGGAAAGTTCTTCCTATCAAAACTACATAGGCAACAAGAGATAACTTGAATTATTTACAGATACTTTTAAGAGGAGATAAAACGTCAGTATGTGGATGTAAGAATAAACCAGGGACAATAATGTTTGTCTAGTAGATATTTATATATTTTATCTGTAAAAAGAGCCACTAACCCTATACATTTCTATACAGAAATGCAAACTCAGGTACAAACTGATCAAGTGGTCTTCGAGGAACTCTCCAAGCCTCCATTGCATCTCTAATATGTGGTGAATACTAGAAACGGAATCATAACCATGAAGTTGCAGTTTATAAAGCAGGTAGAAGGGAGATTGTGTAAAGAAGAGAGATGACAGGAAGTGGCAGGAAACCTCTTAGCAAACACATTGCAACACAAAGAAAGCAATGCTCCAGTAGAGAAGGAGAGCACAGGCAGTAATTCATTTACATGAAGTTTATGCATTTTGGCACAGGCTTAGTCCAAGAGCCACAAATTAGTCACATTGCCAAGCGAGCAAAGGCAGCGTCAGACTGGGACAACAGGGGCCCACCCAAAAACCTTAGACCAGCGGCCCACCAAAAGACCTTAGATCACGGGTCCACTCTCAGTACTATTATTCTTCCTCTCCTCGCTCAACCTCTATTCTCCTAGTCTCTTTTCTTTACATACTATAAACTATTATTCCATCTATTTAGCTTCTTTGTTCTCATAGAAATAGGGAATGGCCATGAAATAGGACAAATGTTTAGCAGCATGAGGGCCCACTGATACCTAGGCCCACCGGGAATTTTCCTGGTATCCCGGTGGGCCAGTCCGACACTGAGCATAGGGGTTCTTTAAAGCTACAGACAAAGCCAACCCCTCAGTCAGGCTTCCCCTGGGGTCTTCTTCCTCTACAGTTATACCACTGAATAGGTGCCATTTTGTTGTATACCACTGTAGGGTGGGGCCACATGGGCATTAGATATAGGCAAGCTGCTAGTGGTGATGTGTGGGTGTATCCAAGGACAAGTTTAGTCACAAAGGTGGGTTGCTGGACCTATAAAAGTCAGCCCCTGTGCCTGTCATTCACTGTAAGTTCTGTCATTTTCCAAAGAGCCCTCTTCCATGAAGAAGTCAGTGGCAGCCCCCTCTTCCTTTGTCACATCACCAGCGTGTTGAGGTTTGAGAAAAAAGTAAGGAAATGCAGACTTGGGTGGGTGCCATAGATTTTAATGACCCACACATCATTAGTTAATACCCACTAGATCAGGGAGTCGCAGACAGTGTGGTCAACCCAGAGGGGGGCTTGGAGGAGAGCCAGGGGGACTCAAGGCCAGTTAAAAGGGTGGTTGGCCTTTAAGAAAACTTTTAATATATTAAAGAATGGCTAATTCTAAGCACTTTTCAAATGGCCTTAATTTTTTCATTTTCATAGGTTTTTAATCATTTGATTTCTCATACTGGCTTTTTCCAGCTTTCAAATGAGGACACTAACCGCATCAAAAATAAACAAATGCGCTGTAAGACGACAAATGTATTATTATTGCTGCTTTTTATTACTCATCTTTCCATTCAGGCCCTTTCCTGTTCAAATCTCAGCCTCTCATTCAAATCAATGATGGTTCCTTGGGTTCATTTGGACCATACCAACCAGACTGCAGAAATTCCAAGGTAGAGAGCTGCTGAATAAAAAGCTAGATATATCAATAATACCAAATAATAACAAATAAAGTCCAACTGCAAATTGTCTCAGAATATCATTCTTTACATCACATTAAAAGTTAATTTAAAGGTTAACACCCCCTTTTAAGGTGAGAAATAAAGAGAATAGGGCACACCTGAAAGCCCAGCTTTAAGTCCAGTCAGGGTGAGATTTGGGGTGAATATATATTTGTTCCCCTAGATCTTCTCACAACTATGACTGAAAGGCTGATACTCTCATATTTTTGTATAGCATAATCTTTTTATGAGCCTAGTGATGCGCTGGCCAAATGTTCAAATGGAGCTTGAACCTAAAATATTTGACAATCACTGCACTAGATTGAGGGTGGCATAAGCAGCTGTGGGCTCCTGTACCAATGATGCAGTAGTGACCCATATTTATGATAAACTACTTTGGCGATTATTATTTGGATGGCTTTATCATTTGGATGATGAAAAGAAATACAAACAATTTTAGCCCAGAAATAGTCATATGTTTGGCTAATACAAAGGCAGTGGGTTGAAGCAGTGAAAAGCACCAGTTGAGCGTGCAAATAGCACTATAGCCAGCTATTCAGCTGGAACAGGGCACAATACTGTAATGAAAAACAGGCAGAGCAATGAGAACAAAAGTTCATTTACTCTACTGATGTAACACGGATGTCTACCAAGATAACATCTAAATAGCAGTCATCAAATATTTGCAGCCCCACAGCAAAACAATGTGCCTAGTGCACGGAAATGCAGCAGCTTCCAACAATAGCACATGGCAGAGGAAAGGCTAATCCATAATTAGAGAAGCCCAAAGATGCAGGTTATTAATCAGAGAAATGATAATGAAATTGGATAATGGTGGAATTTTAATACATTCTGCTGTAAATACTCTGCAATAACACATGAGACTGGTTTTGTTGCATTCATTAAGGTGCATGGTGGCACAGTGGATAGCTGCACTGGGGGTTCTAGGTTCAGTTCCAGACAGAGAACCATTTGCATATCTGAGTGGGTTCCCTTTGTATTCTAGTTTCTCCACACACTCAAAAGTCACACAGGAAGGTTCATTCCTGACAATACTAATCATAGTATGTGTGAGTGTGATAGGAACCTAAGATTGTAACATCCACTGAGGCAGGGATTGAGGTGAACAATGTATAATCTCTTTTGGGGAATATTTTGGTGCTATAAAAAACAGATAATAATGTGTAATATAAACAAAACCCAATCAGACACCATTGACAAAGGCACTGAGTCAGGCACAAGTGTGAATGACTTCAGGTTTCAGTAAGATTTGTGCATTGCACACTCTTGTCACACTCTGACCTCAGCCTATAAACACACAAAATATCAGGCGTTTCCATCTGAACAAAACCATTATTAGCCTTTGGGTGTAATTAATAAGATTGTAAATTGGACAGCATGGTGGCACAATGAGCTATATGGCTGCTTGCAGTTCTGGAGTCTTGGCTTTGATTTTGACTAGAATATTTAGTACAATGCCCAGTGTTTGCCAAGGCGTTTCCGTGGGGTGCTGCAATTTTCTCTCATAGTACACAAACACAAAAGCAGGATAAGTGGCTATTCCCAGTTGAGCCTAGTTTACAAGTGCAGGGGCCAATATGACTGAATGAGCAATCTTTAAAGACTCATTATAAAGTTTGATAATAAACAAAAATAAAATAAGTGTCTGGATAAAAAAGAAACATTTACACTATCACTGCAGCTTTCTTACAGCCTTATTTTTGAAAAAATTCTAATACCTTCTACCCGGCCTCTAAAGCTGGCCATAGACGCAAAGATCTGATAATACAAATTGAGGATTCGTACAATTTTTGGACTGTGTGTGGAGAGTCCCAACATTTTTCGTCTGGTGGAGGTCGGTCGTTTGGTCGATTGGACAGGTTAAAAGATTTCTGTCGGCTGCCGATAATATCTCTGTATGCATTGCCGATCGTACGATTTTCAGAGGGAGACTGACACTAACTTTGGACGGACATAACTTTCATACGATTGCTGTCAGGGGCAGAACATCGGCTGATCTGTTCTTTTGTAATTTACTTGATCAGAATGGTTAGTGGCAGGTCGGGAGATGGGAAAGTCCAATCGTACGATGATTCGTATGATCGGATCTTTGCGTCTATGGACAATTTTAGGAAGAGACGCCAGATGTATCTGATTGATCTATGATGGGAAGTTGGACTATTGTTCCATTCTAACAATAAATATACATATCTATACGTGAACGACTTTATTTGAGATTTGTTTCCAGTTCCCTTGTAACGGAATTTGGAAAACATTGTGCAAGGGCTGGAGGAAAAGAGACAAGGATGTCCCTCTAACATCCACCACCTTCCGCACACAGAACTGCCAAAACTTAAGGTCCCCATACATGGATAGATCCGCTCGTTTGGCGATGTCGCCAAACGAGCGGATCTCCCTCCGATATGCCCACCTTGAGGTGGGCAATATCGGGCAGATCCGATCGTGGGCCCTAGGGCCCAACGATCGGATCCTAGCATTCTCAAACGGGCGGTCGGATCGCGGGACCGCATCAACGAACAGATGCGGCCGCGATCCGACGGGATTTTTAAACCCATCCGATCGAGATCTGGCCGACTTTCGGCCAGATCTCGATCGGGGAAGCCCGTCGGGGGCCCCCATACACGGGCCAATAAGCTGCCGACACAGTCTGTCGGCAGCTTTTATCGGCCCGTGTATGGCCACCTTTAGTAGTGCCCAGCACACAGAGAGGTTAGACTCTTTGCTCTACAACTACTACTTGAAAAATCAAATGGGGCAAAGTGCATAATCATGGTGCTTTGTACCCATTTCTTACACTTTGTAACCTTGCCCTATTTTGGTAAATGAGTCTATATATATTTAATTAGGAGTGAAACATAACTACAAAAAGGATTTGAATGCCTCTTTAGCTATCCTATGCCAAACTACCACAATGATACTTTCAATCCACATCCTTCTAAGAGTTACTATAAAAATGTTCTTTCCACATTTATACTTACCCAACATGGGCGCAGTCTCGATATGGCAGCACTGAAAATATACCACAGAATGACCTCCTTCCACTTATAAGGACTATCCTATTGAAGTAACATAAAATATAGTCAATACAGAACAACACCAAATTTAGTGCATGATAGTCATAAACACAATATGTTGCTAGCTATACTTGTCAACAACAATAATTACTATGTGCCTAGATATTAATTCCTTCTTTAAAGGAATTGTTCAGTATAAAAATAAAAGCTGGGTAAATAGATAGGTTGTGCAAAATAAAAAATTGGTCAATATAATTAGTTAGCCAAAAATGTAATGTATAAAGGCTGGAGTGACTGGATGTCTAACATAATAGCCAGAACACTACTTCCTGCTTTGCAGCTCTCTTCGTTGTCAATGATTGGTTAGCAGGCAGTAACCCATCAGTGACATTACATTTTTGGCTAACTAACTATATTACACATTTTTTATTTTGCACAGCTTATCTATATGCTTTTATTTTTACACTGAACTGTTCCTTTAAAGGAAAACTACACCCCAAATGAATCATAAGCAACAGATTTATATCAAATTAAGTGGCATTTTAAAGAATCTTACCAAACTGGTATATATATATTTAAGTAAATATTGCCCTTTTATATCTCTTGCCTTGAACCCCCATTTTGTGATGGTCTGTGTGCTGCCTCAGAGATCACCTGACCAGGAATACTACAACTGTAACAGGAAGACGTGTGGAAGGAATACACAGAACTTTGTCTGCTAATTGGCTCATGTGACCTAGTGATACTCAGACTTGTTGTGCTGTTACAGATTTGCATTCACAAGTGGGAGCTGCTTTCACTTTTCAGTAAATTTATTATTTTTTTGTTCTAGTTTTCATAAATAAATATAAATGGCTTGTTAATGTGTTCCCTCAACTTAATTTCTCATGCCCTTGGTCAGTACTGTAGCAATAATTTCCAGCTCCCACCAGAAGTGGCCAGTTAGAGCAAGTGAAATCTGTCAGTGACTTGCAAAATTAGTGTATTGGTTACACCCTAAGAAAATGGTAGGCTGAGAACCCCAAAAATGAATGCTTTACCTGCTGGCATTTTGCTCTTTACCCATAAACCTGGAAATGTATGTGTTACATTGTTGGCAGACTGTCACTTTGCTTGCCAATGACGTAGCACATATGTTGTTGGCAAGGAAAAGGTCACATTTCTAAAACGTAAAAAAATAATGACTGCTTGTGAAACAGAATTATTAAATAGTTTTGTGGATTTCTTGTAATAGTACCAGATCATAAACATTATTCTAAGCCTCCTACTCATGATTTTACATTAGCAACACTTCTGTTAGCTTTTGGGCCGCTTCTTATCTGCACCACATACTTGATACAGAACAGTATTATACTGATTACACCGGCAGTACGTGTTGATACTTTAACATAGTGTCGCACTCCGGAACGCATTTTAGGACATCCTCGGGGGAAATTGCTCGACTGCATAAAATCTCATAAGGCAGAGGAAAGCAGCATTGCCTGCTTTTGCTCTAACCCATCCTCAAAGGCTTACGTCACACCTCCGTCCTGGGTCTTCCCTGCTCAGCTGTCTGCTTTCCTCCTCTGCCCTCACTCCTCGGGCATCATCCCTCCCTCCTCAGCCCTCAGTACAAACACGCTCCGTCCTCCCTCCTCAGCCATCAGCACTCCCTCCTAAGCCTGGCTTAGGAGCTGAGTTGAGGGCTGAGTTGAGGATGAAGAGCGTTTGTACTGAGGGCTGAGGACCGAGGAGGGAGGGCTGAGGAATGAGCCACGAGGTGAGAGATCGCAACAGCAAATGTGGGCAGCACGGAGGTGTGACTGCAGCCTTTTCGGACCAGTGAGTAAAATAAGAGGCGAGTCTGCATACTTCTTCATTAGAAGAGCACATGCAGGAGCGTGTGTGCTCCTGACGATGTCCTAAAATGCGTTCCGTATCGCACAGCTTTCATTAATTGCTTCTTAAGCAGCAATCAATCAGTGCACCTTGGCTGTATGTATGACCAGATCACCTAAAAACTGTATGGGTGCTCTTTATCCCAACACAACACTGTATAGAGTAATGTGACAATCAATGTTCACTATTCTTCACTTATTCTAAGAAATATAGCTAGAGATATACAGACTTCAATAAAAAAAATATAACCTTTTCCAGTCAATGCCATTTGCAAAAACGTTAGTCGTTTATATATATTCAGGATACTAAGCTTCCCTTTTGTCTCTCTGCCCTGGAGTCGGAAGTGAATGTGAGCAGTATGTGAGCACATTACCTGCCATTCTTGGTGTCATGCTGCCTCATACTCTTTATAAAATGAACCTTCTTGAAGTTCTTTGGTCTGGGTGAACCGGACAGAGTCCGACATCTAAAATAAAAGCACATAACACACATATTTGAATGAGACTTTTCATGAGATCCAAGCACAATGGCAGGAAGGAAAGTCCAGACAAATGAATCTGCTACTTCTGTGTAATAGGCAACAGAGCTATTCAGAACAATCCAGTCTGGGACTGAGAGGCTTCATATATTGTTTTCCCATTGCTTGTAACATTTACTCAAATATCTGCTTATGGTTTCCTTTCATTTTAAACTCTGATTCTATACAACACACACACACATACTGTACATATATATGTAAAATACAAGCCTTAAAGGAGAACCAAACCCTTGCTATTAAATCCCCTACCCTACATAGACCCTGCTCCCCGCCAGCCTAGGTGGTACCTTTGCTAAAAAAAACTCTTTACTTACCCCTCGGTACAGATTCAAGGCATTGGAATTTACGGCAGCCATCTTCTTCTCTTCGGTAATCTTCAGGAATACAGCGGCATATCTGTGCATGCGCAGTTGGAGCAATTTTCTGTTTGACAACAACTGCGCATGTTCTGAAGGCCACGGAAATTGCAGAAGTGCCGGAAGAAGACCTGAAGGTTACCGAAGCGGCTGAAGATGGCGCCCGTGAACTCTGCTGGACAGAATCTGCACCAAGGGGGTAAGTAAAAAGTTAGGGGTGTTTATCAAAGGTACCACCTAGGCTGGGGGGGAGCAGGGAGGGGGGTCTAAGTAGGGTAGGGGGGTAGGGGTTTTAAGTAGCAAGGGTTTGTTGGTCCTTTAAGGTGATTTTCATAAATTCATAAAAGTGTAGTCTGTGTAGAAATATATGGTTTTGTACATGTGCTGTGAATATATCTTCACTAGGGATTTCCAAATACAGGTTTCACAAATACAGTAAAATATGTTTTCAATATATTTCTGTATCTTGAGAAATGTCTATTTTAACCGTTTTAGGTTTTTTAGAGGCATATATCTTGTTACAGAAGTAGAATTACACAAAAATTCAGAAATTCATTGAAAAATCATAGGTTGTCTTTCTTGCACCCCTGCTACCCAAGAAATATTGTTTTTGGTAAATTGAAAGTTTCAATATAAAATAACAGAAAATGTTCAAAATGTGCGAATGAAATGATCTCACAGCACATTATAGGCTTTACTGTAGCTGTTTCTGCCCTACAGCCTGCTGCTTACGGTGTTATGTCTGTTCTGATGCCACCTCACCCCTCTACCGGCTACATACTGAATCCACACCCCGCAAGTCCAATTAGCAATCGTTTAGATGCATGCTGCATGTAAATTAGCTCAGTCTGAATCTGAATTACTTGCTAATTTTCCATGCAGAATGTGGATTCAATATGTGACTGGTATTAAAGGGGTGAAATGGCAACCCTAGGTGCAACGTTCTTTCTGTGAGATTTTTGCCTGAAATTCACAATATTCTCAATGTTTAAAGGAGCTGTAAACTCCAAAAAGTTGCTAACTGAAATTAAATATAACTTTCCAATACACATTATTTAACGAAGTTCAGTGGTTTTAAAGTAATATCTGAATGTTATTGCTACTGAAAGCAGTATATGTGTTTAGAATTACATTTCCTTTCAGCAGGCCACATTTCATTTGGGGTGTATATCCCAATCAGTATAGGTTTTATTCAACTTTATTACAGTCACAGGATTCTAGCTGCCTGAATAAGTGGTTGTTTTCATTGTAGCCTAAAGAAAAACAATATATGTAGTTATATCTGTTTTACCTTTTTTGTAGATATGAAACAATTAAAACCATAGGGTCCAATCTACACAATTGGTGCCAATCTGACATTGACCTAGGCCAATCAATGCTAACTGCTGTTATGCCATGAACTATTGAATGTGCAAATGAGCCAGTAAGTAATTATGGGCTGGAATGTTTCATATATGCTTCATTAACTGGTGCAAGGTTTGTTTTAAAGTATAAGCACCTTTTAGTTTTAGATTAGGAGCACTGAAAGCACAACAACAAGGCTCAGAATGACGAGGAAGAGGTTAACAACTTAATTGTTTTTGGAAAAAGGGTATGAACAAATGGAATGAAAATGACATGATCATTCCCATAATGCTTGTTTTGGATTTACTTGGTAACAGAAGGAAACAAAGAAAACATTCATTTCTTACCAGGACAAAAAGTTATTCACACAATTAAAAAAAATCAAGCTAAAGAACACTAGAGGAAAATATTTACCTCCTTAATGGAGCATTTTCTTCTATGTCTTCAAGTGTTTCTAGAGAAGATCGCTGGGAGATCAAGCGGCGCCTTAAAGAACAAAAAGAACAATTTAGACAGTTGCCATATGGAATACAGTATTACAGTACAACGGCAGAATGGCAAAACCCTCATCTATAAATGACCTACGTGGTGCTTAAATTGTAATGCAAAGTTAAGGGAAACCATTATTGATTAAATGGCAGAAAAGGGTTTTGTTCATACCATTAGCTACAGTAAGTCACTGAATGACAATTGCTTTGTAAGGGAACAAAAAGTAATAATTTATTAGGGATGCACAGAATCTATCACTTACGGATCCTACCAGACACCAAGTCCTCCTTAAAAGATTTGGTTAAATTAGCGTACTTAAATTTTAGAAAATGAAAAATGCAGCATCATCAGAAGCCACACGGTATCCTGGTATGGAGTTGGTTTGGCTGAACACTATAAAGGCCATTTACAAACAACACTGATGGTGCAATGTTCATTGTTTACAATTTTGCAGTGGTATTTCTCCGAATCCCAGCGTCATAACAGGAGTTCCGCCTGGTGAAGTTTCCACACTGCACTGTGTTTGTAAATGACTCGTGTTTAAAAAGTAACAACAAAGATATCCTAACTCATATAGTTCTGACACTTCACATATGTTATGTATGTGTGTAAAGTTCAAGGCAGTAACGTTCAAGATGCTTTTTGGCTTTCCCTTCAAAACCAGCTATGAAATATACTCGCTCAATGGAGAACTATGTTAAACTACACAAACAAATACGCACCCAGTTCAGTTTTTCCATAACACTCTCCAAGAACAGTCCCCAGCTGGCTAGCCTCCAATTTAACCATGCATGAGAGAAAAATCCATTCTTTACTGACCCATAATAAGGGGGTTATTGATCAAAGGTCGAATTTTAGACATTTTTATACCTTGAAAGAAATCAGAACTTGAATGGTTTCTATTTTAAGAAAAAACTCAAATGGGGAAAAACTTGATTCAGCGAGTTCAGGGTTTAACAGCGCAAAAACTTGAATTAATCGTGTTTTCAGCAGGAAACAACTCTAATCACTCAAGTTTTCAGGCAAAACTCTCCACAAAAAACCCATCATGAAGGCTACAAACATCTTCAAATCGTTCAAGGAACCTCTGCCATTGACTTCTATTTGACCTTGACAGGTTTTAGATGGTGTATTTTCAGATTCAAGTTATTTCCAGGGTTGGGGTATAATAAATATCGAAAAAGATTTTTAAGAAAATTTGACTTTTGACCAAAAAACTCGAAAACTCGAATTTTCATGGAAAACACAACTCAAACTCAAACCTTAATAAATAACCTCCTAAATGTCTGGGTCCATTTCTACTAGTTTCCTTAGTAGCTAATGTCTGAACCCCATCCATAAATCATTATGACCTCTCTCACTGCACAGAATCATAACTTGTTTTTGTCTTTGCAGGAAACCTTCCCTGTGGTGATGGTGAAACCCCGTTAAGTTGCAGGGCCTAAAGGAACCATTGGTAAAGATCTCATGGTGGACCCCGCAAGCTTAAGGACTAAACTCAAGCAGGTGAAGCAGGTTTAAGTATTGCATTTGATGAGTACCAAATTAGTGCATGCTTGTCTGATGGATCTCAGTACGATATAAGCATTCGTCCCTGGTTCAGTCATGAAATCACCCCGATTTGGCTGATCAAATCAGGCAGAGATCTGCTTATTCTGGCCTTATTCCCACATGAGATTCAGTAGCACGCTGGAGTCAAGGTAGCACTGTTAGAATAGTATCCCACACAACTCTCAGCATTTTCTTTCCTTTCTAGACAATGTACATGTTAAACAAAGTGGTTTGTGTGCAATGTGCCTGATAAGGGAAGTGTATGACACATCTAACTGAATAAAAAACTTGATTAACAGCCATAATGTCTGTTTATTTTGCTCTCCAATGCATTGTCCTTTCAACACATGCAATGAAAACTGCTATGTACTTGCCCAACAATTAAACACTACACCCTACTGTGACTGAGTTTAGGATTAGACAAAATGTTGTTTTAAGATAAAGCAATTTTCTAGACTGCCTAACCAGCACAAGCCCCAGTCAAACACAAGAAAAATATCACGTGTAATTATTAATGTGCACAGAATGCATTTGCTGTGGGTTGTTTTGCTCTGGCAAACTTTAGAAGTGCCCTGAGAAGCTCTGAAGAAAAAACAGTGGCCAACAAAAGAATATATTGATTACAGAAATCACGTTAAATTGTGATAACATTTTCTTTAACATGCAATAAAGTAACCAGGGATTAGTGGAATCTATAATATTTAGATTCAGCTGAATATCAAATCCTTAGACAAAAGATAAAGAAAAACCACACTTTGCTTGCACTTCAAAATCATTTGACATTGGCTTTGGTTGTACTATTTTATTGTAGATTCATTACTTAGAAGCTCACACTGTGGATATAATATGATTTTCTTTTGTTTCACCCACAGATAGAATGTAGTACGGACTGAAAAACCAATAAACATGGGAAGAATAGAACACCCACTGGGAAGCCGTAACCTTAGTTAGAATGTAGTACCCATGGAGAAGCCAGCAGACGTGGGAAGAATGTAGCACCCATTGGGAAGTCAACAGCAATGGGAAGATTGTTGCACCCACTAGGAAGCGAATAACCATGGTCGGAATGTACAAGTTGTACCATCCACTGGGAATAAGCTAATAATGAGAAGGACATAGCTCAAACTCTAATAGAAAAGAAACTACAGAGCTTAATAAGAGTAATGTAGAATCTTATTTCTGAAGATGAGCTGGACAATTTATCAAGAAAAAGTGAATTTTAAAGAGTATATGACTTTTGTAAGAGTATCATTCTCACTATGTGAATCCATCCTGCTATGATTTTATGGCAGTTTATCACTCAGAACCAAGATAATGAAAAAGTCTTCACTGGCAGCACCTTCCCTTTTATTTAAATGAGAACCCCATCCTTAACGTTCAGTGTAAAAATAAAAACTGGGCATATAGATGTGCAAAACAAAAAAGGTTTCTATTAAGACAGCGACTTACATGGAACATAACTGTTCAGTGAGTTTGCATTTCATCCTCAGCATTCAGCTCAGATTCAAAAGCAAACCGTTATGGCCAATGTGGCTCCCCCTCAAGTCACTGATTGGTTAATGCCTGGTAACTAATCAGTGGAAACCAAGAGTTGAAAAGCAGGAAGTAGTGTTCTGGCTATGATGTTAGACATCCAGTCACTCCAGCCTTTATACCTTATATAACTATATTGAAAACATATTTTATTTTGAACAGCCTACCTATTTACCCCATTTTTATTTTAATACTGAAAAATTCTTTTAAGACAGACTTATAACATCTATACAGGTATGGAACAGTTATCCAGAATGCTTGGGACCTTGATTTTTCCAGAGGTCTTTCCTTAATTTGGGTCTCCATACTTTAAATTCACTTAAAAATCATTCAAATGTTAAAGAAACCCCATAGGATTGTTCTGCCTCCGATAAAGATTAATTATGATATATGGGATCAAATACAAGGTACTGTTTAATTATTACAGAGGAAAAAGAAAAAATATTAAAAATGTTGAATTATTTGATGGCCTTCCTGTAATTCGGAACTTTCCCCATACCTGTACCAGCAGAATAATAAATAAAAAAACACATACAGGCCAGACATTTTTATACTGAATAAACAATTAAAAGAAAAAGCAAGATAAATAATAGCTGAAAGGGATGTAAGGGGAAATGGTGTTAAGTGGCTACTTATCCCAACACTTCTGTCACTTAGCAACTGTCTAATGGGAGGCAGTCTGGCACAGCCCATAAAGCAAAGCAGAAGTGATCAACAGAATAAGTGTTTTATCAGGGTTTGGCACCTGCTAATAGGTGGAGTTGCCTAGGAGCTTAGAGAAAGAACACCCTATATTTTCTACAGAGCACAAGGAATAAATCCATGGGATGCAATCTTCACCATTTATTTAAATACTAAAAGAAACCCTGACCCAATACAGATGTGCAGAGAAATACAATTTCTGTATGGGGAATAACAGAAATTTGTTGAAGCAAAAACAAAAAAAGAGAAACAGAATCGCAATCAGTTCTTAGTGTTGGAATCAGGATCCTGTCTTTCTCTATTAGGGGAATATAATTATACAGAACAAGCTCAGGCAACAGTGATTCCTTCTATGCATGTGCACTAGCAGTGATCACCAGTATAAGGACTACCTGTGCTCTCAGTATCTCATGATGGCACCTCAGCGGTCTTATAGCTGTGAATGCTTGGAGATGAGGTTTGCAACTCTACGGCCACAGGTTGGACATCCATGACTTATATAGAACAATGAAACCTGTTACTTGTGTCAACATTTGTACAGCATCAGGAAGCTGAGGTTCTCCTCCAAAGGAAAACAATCTTCTTATTCTGCATACTATTTGTTATCATATTGATTTTTATGGTTTATTGTGAAAACCAAATAAAATATTTCAAACCAAAGGAAAACAAACAGCTTGACATATACACATACATACACAGGTGTTATAGTTTAAATTTGCTTTCATACAAGGTCATATACGCACACAAGACAATTGCAGTTCTAAGCCTGACTTTAAATGGGAACTATTGCGAAAATGAAAATTGTATATAAGCTTCCTCATACTAAAGTAAGAAACTTTCTAAATACAATCAATTAAAAATTCTGTACCATTTCTGAAATAATCAAGTTTATCTTCACTATCCCTCTCTCAGCATCTGTTTCTCTTCATTCTCTCTTCATGCAGGTATTGGGTGTCAGATAATCACTTACAGTTAGGTCCAATATATCTTATAGGGGGGCTCTTTTGCCTAGAAGATGTATTAGAGCTCACTCTGTTAAAATCACCAGACATCATTTCTCTCTACATGCAGAATTTGTGCAAAAGGAGTTATTTTTGTTAATTTTGTTTGTACTGGAATCAGTTATATGAGTGAGTTCTAATACATCTGCTAGTAAACGAGCCCCCCTATATAAAATATATTGGATCTGTCAATGACTCTCTGATGCCCAACTGCTGCATGAAGAGAGAATAAAGAGAAACAGATGCTGCGAGAGGGATAGTGAACATAAACTTGATTATTTCAGAAACAATGCAGACTATTTAATTAAGTGGATTTACAATGTTTCTTATTTCAGTATGCTTATATTACATTTTCATTTTCGCAATACTTCCCCTTTAAGGTCAAAATGATCAGAGGATGAAGAACATGATGTTCAGGCCCAGCTCCTTACTCAGCCCTTACCTCCAATACCCTGAGTAATGATGGCTTTCTACGGCAACAAAAGTACTACCAGACATCAAAGCCAGAAGCATTTCGGAAAAACAGAATATACCAATAGTGTTCCGGTAAATAGTAAGAATGTATATTTATCCTTAGGAACATAGAAAAATGTTCAATATTATAATAAAGGAGTGATAAAATGTAATACAGAGTAATATCGTAGTGCACATATGGCCCAAATTTCTAGGGGTAACCCCTGCTGTTGATTTCCTGATGTCACCGGAAATGTTCACGAACTTGCTCAGTCTTTGCTCTGTCTCCAAAAACTCATAGTCATCACTGGCTTACTTCAAACCCAATTGTATTGTTGATTATCATGTCAGGCTAAGACTCAGACAAAGCACTTCTTGAAATTAATTTCCATAGAATTCTCTGTTTCAGCAGCTAAACATCCAAGGATACCTTGTTCAACTGCTATGGTATTTTAAGATAAAATGCTTCAATACAATCTAGTTGTTACAGCAGTAGAACAGAGAAACGTAGGCTGCACACAATGGGGCTCATTTGTCAACACTGGGCAAATTTGCCCATGGGCAGTTACACATAGCAACCAATCAGTGATTAGCTTTTTGAAACCAGCTGCAAGTAGAACAATGAATGCAGCAATCTGATTGGTTGCTGCCCATGGGCAAATTTGCCCGGTGTTGATAAATGAGCCCCAATATGTGATAGCATCTGGCAGTGCAACAGTCTGCAACCAAGTAAAACAATAACACAATACTCAGGAACAAAACACAGAAAAATTATGGTTAGTCGCCAGAGACTGGAGTCCCTATGGCCTCATTCCGCCTTAATTATATACTATAAACAGATGTAAACACATAAAGGGATTGCTAGCAAATACCAGGTATTAATTTTATTATACAGTACCAAGTAAGGCAGATTTTTATTAGAGTTTTAACCCATCACAGCTCAAGACATCAGTGTGACTTGCACATGTACTATACGTGGTCCCACAGGGAAGAAACAAAATACCAGCTTCTACAGCTTCAATATGAAATGTTCCTTCAGATGAATGATTGGTTCTGCATCATTCCCCATGTTACTGGTTGTTACACAAATAAAGCTGTTGGGTTTTAGAAAGAAAAACAGCACCAAGCTGAAAATGCCTATCTGCATCAAAACAATTTCTTTCCCTCTGCAGGATGTATAGGGCTACTTTGTCACCCAATGGAAATATTGTGACTGTGACTTAGTGGCCTTATCTACTGGGGGTACGATTGCATTTGGGCCTATAGTCCCACAGAGCCCACCCCCAATGTCTGATACAAAAAAAACGAATCTTCTAGCATGCAAGCTTCTGGGGTGGTCCAGGGCAGTGGAGTAAATAACTACCCCACTGGTGACTAATATAAGACACTTGGTTTATAGACAACAGAATTGAATGGGAATACAGGCATAAGATCCCTTACGGGAAGGCTGTCTCCCAGAAAGTCCAATATAACCAAACAACAAATTATTTCTTTTTTTCTCTGTAATAATAAAACAGTACCTTTACTTGATTCCAACTAAGATTTAAGTAATCCTTATTGGAGGCAAAACAATCTTATTGGGTTTATGTAATGTATTTTTTTGTAGACTTTGAAGTATGGTGATCCAAAGTACAGAAATACTCATGCGGGAAAACCCCATGTTCCCGAGTATTCTGGATAATAGATCCCATACCTGTACCAAACTGAAGGTGAAAAGCACAGTACAGGGATAACTGGAACTTCTTAAAATCTCAGTATGGGAAATAGTTCTATTCATTTATTTAGCGGTTTTAAAACATTTTGGGCACAAAATCCCCTTTTCCATTCAAAATGTGGTAACTGATCCAGGGAAACCTACAGTATGACAGGGGAAAAAAATCAGTCCCAGACCCCTAGTTTGGGATCAGGAAGATGCCTAATAAAGAAAAAGCTTGTATTGCCAAAGGGGACTATACCTATATACAGGAAGGGTTTATATTTACCTGTAAAATATTCAGTTGTATCCCAACAGGATATTCTGGTCATGGGGGGGGGGGTAATTGATCAACATAATTGTGTTTACTGATGTAAGTGGAAGCTGCAATAATGTGCCCACACTGCAATAAAATCCAGACCCAAACAGTGCAACAATAAATACACCTACAGTTATATTCCACAATGGAAGCCATGCCCAATAGTATAAGGCTCCTTTGCCTTTTTTTTTTTTTTTTTTTACTAATTACCCTTTAAAAATAAATTACCCAAAACACTGAAAGGAGTTTTTTTTTTTTTTACTTACTGTTGTCAAAACCTTCCCAGTTGTTGGAATGCAGACTGAATAACTGCTAAAGGACTTACAAGTGGGAGTCAAGGTTAAACCAGCATCTCAGGCAGCATTATAGAGGCACAAAGAACTATTATTACCATCCAGAGCCACTCGTTAAATTGCCAAAGACTCCTCCGCTCCAGACACCCATCATTACAAAAAATGTCAACATTGACGGTTAAAAATAGACCATTACATAAAATGTTACACCTTATTATTAAATCATGTGAATGGGAGTGAGGCCTGTGTTTACTTACATAAGTAAACATTTAAAGATCTCCGCCCAAAAACTGTATTTGCATAATAAAAAAAAGCAATTCTGAGTAATTTTTCAGTATATAATTAAAAATGTTCTATGGTTCTAAAGATATTTGTACATGCAATTGCTATTGCCATCAATACCTGTTAGGCTGTGTCTATTCTCTGTACTACTGTTTATGACTCCTGAAACAAGGTAGCAGATTACAGATGATTAGTAGTCCTGAAGTAGAACGGACTTCTGTTACATTGCTTTAAGTGTCAGAGCCAGAGAACAAAAAAGTTTAAACCAATACTACCTTCAAAGGCAAATACATTATAATATTAAATATATCCCTATAATACACTGGACAAATGAAGAAATGGATATCCTGTAATTTATATCATTATAATTGCTGCTTAGTGGTGGCATCCGTTAAAATCAGTGCTTAATAATGTGATTTGTGGACTCTGTATAGAAGCACTCAGTCTTCAGTCTTATACTTATATTACATGGGCATGCAATGACTCTGTGAAATCTAATATCCATATACTTTACAATAGTGGGTACATTATTCACTTTATAAACTATGCTTAGATATGTCTTCAGTTCAGTCAGGGCTTTCTGATGTCACTTGGATCACATGACTATTGTTTAATAAAAGAAGAAAATGCACCGCTGATTTTTATATATTAACATCTAAGGGCAGAGACACACATGGAGATTCAGGGAGATTCGTCGACGGGCGACAAATCGGCTCTTCTTCGGGCGACTAATCTCCCCGCAATGCCTTCCCGCTGGCTACAATCTAAACCGCCAACGGGATGGCGGGAGTGCTTTGTTTTCCGAAGTCGGCCAAAGTTTCCTTGTGAGACAACTTCGGGCAACAAAATAATTTTGACGTCTATTGACTTCAATGAGTTTTGCAAATATTTCGGAGCAAAGTTTACGGCGAAACGGGACAAATTCGCTCATCCGTTTCAAAGCATCAGAAGATGAAGGCAAATAATTCAAAAGCTATAAAAAATGTAGACCAATTGAAAACTTGCTAAGAATTTGCCATTCTATAGCATATTTAAAATCTTGAAGGTACACTGCTCCTTTACAGCTTTAACAAAGTTGTAATTTGAAGTATCAGACTTTTGTCATGCTATACAAATCTTTGCATATACAGTAAGTCAGTGAGCTATATACATTTCTACTGTTCCTTTAATAAATGAAGTCTGGTTATTAATAATTTATGACAGCCTAGGGCACATAGTCTTATGTACAGAAGAACTTGTCTCCCAAACGAATACATTACCAAAGGTTTCCATAAACTAAGAGAAACAGAGATGTATCTTTAACATGGCAGGCGAGTGGTTTTCTCTGCAGCCCCTAGAGTTGCTGTTGTATCCTGCTTGAATACATGCAACACACACACATACAATTGCTATGAATAATAAGCACTGTAGCCTATCAAGAAGAAGGCGTGACTATTAAACTATAACCTTAATCAATAAACCACAATCATGTACAACATTGGATTAAAAAATAAGACATGAAACTGCACTTAATGCATTGGGTGTGTCTGCCCCACTAATACACATCCCCAGTCACTTGTATGGAATGTAGATCCACTGCTGGAACATATTGAAATGAAAGGGCATTTGTGGAAATTAGAGTACCTGCAGATTAAAATACATCCAAGATGTATCTTTAAGTCCCTATGAGGCAACGTACAGAGACTGAACCAATACACCAAATGATCCCTATAAATAATACCTGCCTTGAGGAGGCGCTACTCTCATGGTTCCCTGTGCATATTGCAACCAGGCACAAAACTGATTTGTAAAGGTATGGGATCTGTTATCCGGAAACCCGTTATCCATTAAGATCTGAATTACAGAAAGGCTGTCTCTCAGACTGCATTTCATCCAAACAATCTAAAACTTTAAAAATGATTTCCCTTTTTTGTAATAATAAAACAGTACCTTGTATTTGATCCATACTAAAATGTAATTAATCCTTATTTGATGCAAAACCAGCCTATTGAGTGTTTTTAATGTTTACATGATTTTTTAGTAGACTTAATTTATGAAGATCTAAATTACGGAAATATCCATTCTCGGTAAAACCCCAGGTCCTGAGCATTCTTGATAACACACAGAATCTCATTTAAGTGTGAGATTAGAGCTCAGCACATAAAAACTCATCTGCTATTGCTTCTTATTGGGATGAGAACTTTAACCCATTGATAAATGAAATTCTAAAAATCTCATAGTTTGTAAATGAGCCCTATAAAGTTTGAATGTTACTATACCTATAGGATCGTAAAAATTGCAGACTTTGCTATTCAACAATTATGCCCTGCAGTCGAATGTTCACTCTAAGTGCTCTGTCATTTTTGTTGTTGCAACTATTTCAAGGCAAAGTAGAATTGGCAAAGAATGAGGAATGATCCCGTTGGCCCAATTAAAGGACACACCTGAACAAGTATTGGCAAAAAACAGAAATAGTGACATATGACAACTATGCAAGGGTTCCGTGTGTAAGCCAATCACAACGGTCTACCTCAAAGAGGTGGCCCATATTTTGACACTGCTGCTCTGCAATGCTGGCAGATCCCCTTGTGTGAATATGCAGCAATGTAAACAATGGGTTTCTGACAGGATCCAGAACTCTCTGACATATTGCTGGGATATTACCATAGAGGTTGAGCCACCATAAAGCATGCCAGGAAACTTCCAGGAGCTCAGCTAGAGTAAAGCTTTTTTCCAAAGGCCTGTTAGTAGCAAATTCTCCTGTTTCATCTGGTACAAATAATCACTTTGTACACTGAACTGAAACACAAAAGCAAATTGCAGAAGCCCTTCCTACAGCCGAGCAAATTTAAGATTATACGTTAGATTTACAAGATGCTGTGCACATCTGTATAAACATTAGTACACATCATGTGAATATAACAGACATCCAACCACCAAATTCTGCAGAAGGAAAAACATATCTGAACTGTCCCTCACTCATATAACTGTACAGTGTAAGGGCCTATTACCAGGCACGGATTTCCTACACACCCACCCGCCTAACATCACACGTACAACCCATCGCACGCTCCAGACCACGGGGGAGCTGTATGTTCCCAGTGCTCCTTAGAATGCGGCTGGGTTGCATGTTCCCCCTAAAATATTGCCGCCCTAGGCCCGGCCTTTGTCAAAGCCTATCATAAGGTCAGGCACCAGAGAGAGCATTGTAATGCACTGCTGGGGTATATCCAGCAGCAGTGCATTAGCCATTGTCGTTATGCTGTTTGTAACAGCTTGGCAACATGTTTGCCTGAATAGATATTTTATAGATATAAGTCTTTTTAGCTAAAAAAATCTTCGAGCTTATAATAGCGTCAGAATATTTTTGCGAAAATGAATATAAAGTCTAATTGACACAATATAGTTACAAAAAGCAAGTGATTGTCATGGGCAATTCACATTACTGATACATTAATTTGGGATATCTAACACTGGATAACCTGTGGAATTAAACCAACAAGGATTTTCGGTGAGCCGCACTTATTCCCTTATTTGCATATATCCAGCAGCAACTGGGGGTGGTTATTAGGTAAAGACCACACATGAAATCTGCATTCCTAGGATGGCTATTATTTGTGTTTATTACCTATAGAGTTGCACTCTAACACCACCGTATACAGTCATGGGCAATCCTGGCCCCTCTCGCTGTAGGGGTCCTTGCGGTCCACGAGGGCAGTGGAGAGGGCCAGAATGCTAGCGCAGAGAGCAAAATCTTTAAACTTATAATAGCGTCAGAATATTGTTGCGAAAATGAATATAAAGGTCTAATTGACACAATATAGTTACAAAAGTGATTGGATAGGCCTAATGGCATTTTCCTTATTTTCCTAAATTGCGCCCTCTGCGCTAGAAGAGCCGAATTTTCCGTTTTCAAACTGTAATTCTGCTCTTAAAGTACCAGGAGCAGCATTTTGCCGTCCTTGGTAACTAGTTTCTCAACTCGCCTCATTGGTGCAGCGCCTCTGTATACAGTTTTCATAATACAGAGCATGGCTATTGGAACATGTTTTCTCCTATACAATTTCAGTTTGGCTCAGTTATGGCTAGGATTATAAAAGATGAATATTTCATGTAAAATTAATCCTTGGAACTCAGGAGCATTATTTCCTGGCCATGCTGCTACCTCTTCATCTTTCCATTCTCATCTCCAAATTTACACAAACCCATGTATTTTTGAAATGACCAAACTTCACCCGTGTTTCATGAAGCACAGCCAAGTCTAAATGGCACAGAATCCAAGCACAAATCATTGCCAGCTCCAGCAGCAGCACTACTAATGCCATTTACACTACAGTCTGGGTTACAACAAAAAAATGGGAATGGGATATCCTTGTCTGTTACTTCAGTGCAGCAGTACTCAAATAAATAATGCATAGTACACATATACAGTACACAGAGCTCATTTCAGTACACAAAGCTTAAGTGCTGTGTGGTAAGAGACACAGTAGGAAAGTGGTCTCTGCCCATAGAGCTTACAGTCTAAATATGTGTGAATTTGCAGTTACACTGCTTTGCCTCCTACCAAACAAAAAAACATTTGGTTGCTAAGGTCACTGACTCTAGCAACCAGAAAGCAGACAGTAAGAAAAGCTCATTATAATCGAATGCTTCAGGCCTCTCCTATTCATTTTGGAGACAGTCAATCACAGCACTACTTGTTTGCAATGTCACCTCAGGCTGCAGTTTAAATGCCTTACTGAGTATATGCAGGATAATTATAAAATTATACTAACTCCGGGTGAATCTGAGCCTATTTTACTAGGATTCAGTTGAATCAAGAGCCTGGCTGAACCAAATCCAAACCCTTAAAATCATGTGAATTAAGTCACGTTCACGTTTGAGTTAACTTTTAGTATGATGTAGAGAGTGATGTTCTGAGACAATTTGCAATTGGTTTTCATTTTTTATTATTTGTGATTTTTGAGTTATTTCGTTTTTTTTCCCAGGAGCTCACCAGTTTGAAATTTCGGCACTCTGGGTCCAAATTACTAGGGTGTACCGAATCCAGGATTCTGCCTTTTTCAGCAGGATTCTGATATGGCCGAATCCTTCTGCCCGGCCGAACCGAATCCTAATTTGCATATGGAAATTAGGGGCGGGGAGGGAGATCACATGACTTTGTCACAAAACAAGGAAGTAAAAATGTTTTCCCCTTGCATATGCAAATTAGGATTCAGATTCGGTTTGGTATTCAACAGAATCTTTTGTGAAGGATTCAGGCTTCGACTGATACCAAAATAGTGGATTCGGTTCATCCCTACAAATTACCTGAGCAACCATGCATTAATTTGAAAAAAAGACTGGCATATGAAAAGTAGAGGACCTAAATAGAAAGAGGAGTAATAAAAAGTAGCAATAACCATACATTTTTAGCTTTACAGTGAATTTGTTTGTTTTTTAGATGGGGTCACTGACCCCCACTTGAAAGCTGGAAAGAGTCAGAGGCAGAAGAAGGCAAAACTTTAAAAAATAAACAATGAAAACCGATCTAAAGGTTGCTACGAATAGGGTATTTTAAGACATACAAAAAATTTACTTAAACCACCTCTTTAAGGGAAATCAAATTTTATTCTCTTTTTTTATTTTAAGTGCAAAAAATGGTGGCCCGTTTTTGCAATTTGTTAATGAGGCCTAGTGTATAGGGCAGAACTTAACTCAGTACCCATTAAACAAATAACTGCCTTTAAGTATACAGGCTTAAAGGGACCTTGTACTGTATTTGTCACAAATAACTGCCTTTAAGTATACAGGCTTAAAGGGACCTTGTACTGTATTTGTCACAATATGGGTGATTTTCTGCAATCTAAGGGGAAAAAGGCATTCAACCAATCCCACGTACACTTGTAAGTAAATAAGGCAGAAAGTAATAACTACTAAAGCTAGATCCTTGGAGCAATGCTGAAGGGAAATAAGCATGAAATGGACAGGATGAATGCAGCTATAGTTCAAGAAATTACAAAACAGACATAAATAAATTAGGTCACAAGATAAGCTCTACCAAAACAAATGAATACTACAGCCATCAGTTTGTATTACATGCAAGCTATTGAGCTTCAGTTATGAGGGGATACACAAAGAGAACCACGGTGCAGATTGCATTATTTACTGAATAAATAATAAATAAATGGTGTTGTCTAGGATTAGTACAGTGGGACATACTTTAGAGAACATCACCTTTAAATTTTATTTTTTCTTCTCTAGTGGGACCTCATTAAAAAAAAAAATACATTCAGTCTCTTAATTAACAGAATTATATTGAAGAAAGTAGAATATTTTGCTGGCACTCCATGACCTGGTTTAGATTACTTTTTATTATTTTATTATTACATAACATATGAATGGTAAAAGACAGTCATTTTTAACAATGAACAATGGCAATAAGGGGCAGAAGTTCGCTCCTATTATTAATCTGACAGCACGGGAGTGTCTATTAAAAGTGAAAATCCTGCGAGAGCCATTCTATTGTCAGACAGCTGAGAATGTGACAAAGCCTGAGGGCAGTAATTACTTTACAGCATTAAAGCATGGCAATAGCGACATGAAAATCCCATGCAGCCCTATGCCAGTCCCACATTGTGAATAAAATGAGACACTCAACACAATGCCCTGTGCAACAGATTATCCCCACATTGTACTGTTAATTGCTCAAACACGTCAGAATACAAATTCTTCAGAGAATAAACCATTCATTGCCCAGAAAGAAATCACTTCTATTTTAGCTTGATCATATGCAATAGTATAGGCTTTAATGTTCTAATTTAATTATTTCTCTTGTTCGCCACTTTGTTATACTTGCATATCAAATCATTGAGAACAACTGTATATTATTCATGCATATTTGAAAAGAGACAGTAGAGAAGCCATTCAGGAAAATGACAATGATCATAACACTTCGCAATTACAAGGCCACGTTTCAGGCACCATGAACTTACTCCAGAAAAATTGTAATTTAGTGGGAGCACTTACCAGACACTGGACACAACGTGCTGCACACCCTGCCGCCATCCCATGCGGTCAATTCATTCCAAGGAAAAGCAAAAACAGCAGAGCACCGTGGAGTCCAGTAAAAGTATAAAAAAAAATTATTTTATTTAGTATGCATATAAAAACAGATTACAGCAGCAGTGAACCCTGGCTGCCCGCTTAACGCGCTTCGTGGCGTCCTGCCACTTCATCAGAACTTACTCAAAGGTGATTGAAATGCGTTAGGCCACATAATTCGTCTAAAACTCTTTAGGTCTTGTAATCAATAGCTCGCTGTCCCAAATCATGAGATTGTTGCCCTTTAACTGGGGTGCTGCTCTGCTGTTTTTTCAAGTATCTTAATGGAGAGGAATGCTGGGAAAAATTGACCCATTCACATGCGTCGTTTGGTGAAGGGTTGGAACACAGTAGCTGGGTGAATACATTGGAGTCTAGAGCGGCATCCATTGATCCATATTTCATGCATATTAGCAAAGCCCAAGCCTTGGCTCTATAGTGGCTGCTGATCTAGAAGCTGCTAGAAGCACAAGGTGAATTGGATCATGTTCAAAGTCTTTTTCTCCCAGACAAGCAAGATATAATGTTACTGTAATCAACTGTAATGGGCCTAACTAGGTGCATAAAGACCAGTTTTGGCACCAATAAGCAAACCAGGAACACTGGCCACTGCACCACTTACATGTTGTTGTGGCAAATCAACCAGAGTCAACTGTTTCCTTGCTTGTGTAAGATATTTGCAAACAAAATGGCTGAATGTAGTTGAATGTCCACCAAATGTGTAATGGGAGTCCTGGATGCTTCATAACACCTCTATATGAAACCATAGTTCCCAATGTAGTTCAGGTTCTACCTATGCCAGCACCACTTGATTTTATTCAATGACTGTAATCCTTACTTGCCTTTACACCATTACCATCATTTTTTTGTTAGCGGAAGTACAGCACCACAAAAGGGATCTGTTATCTGGAATTCTTGTGACCCAGGTTTTCCCTGATAAGCAACTTTCTGTAATCTGCTAAGCATTTAAACAGTTTTAACCCGAAACAGTTACATTTCCATAAAGAATTCATACTGGGTTGATATAAGGACTTTTTTTCTGGAAGCAAATCATCCAATAAAAAAAGAATTGTTTATTTAAACAAAGGTTTATTTTCTCATGGGACCCATATTAAGTCTGGGAACCAAGTAATGGCACTGTATGAAAAGGGATTATGGAGACCTTAAAACCTTAATGAAAAATCATGGAGATTCATAAGTTAAGAAACCCTGATTTAAATCATTGGATGTTGGACTTTTATGGCTTAAAGGAATAAGGTAACAAAAACAATAAATGTGTAGCCTTACAGAGCATTTGTGTTTTAGATGGGGTCAGTGACCCCCATTTGAAAGCTGGAAATAGTCAGAAGAAGAAGGCAAATCATTTATAAACTATAAAAAAAAATCATGACAACCAATTGAAATGTTGCTTAACATACTGTAAAGGTGAAACACCCCTTTAAGAAGAAGTCGGGTCAGGAGATGTGGAGCGCGCACGTAGGATAAAGCTGAGGGCATGTCGCCATATCACCTTATTTCTGAGACACAGCACCGGAAGAAGATATTCATTATGCTATTTTTTAATAAAGCATTAAACATTTTGAACATTGTGCTGGAAGGAGGAGGTACTAGAGGGGGCTATAATGTTTTTTTAACTTAAATTTTTTTTTAATGTGACTGGTCCTTTACACTCCCTTTGGATGTAAAAGCTTAGGTCAGGGCCCACTTTAGTTCATAACATGGTTAAACATATATTGCAGTAAAACAAGAATAAATGCTTAGCCCAAATCTCAACCTATTTGACCTTTAAGCTGGGGTTAATCTAGAGCAGGGGTCCCCAACCTTTTTGCCCATGAGCCACACTCAAATTTAAAAACGGTTGTGGAGCCAAACATGCAAGGAAAATTCTTTGGGGATGCCAAATAAGGACTGTAATATACTAATTGATAGCCTCATATGGACTACTATCCTGCAGGAGCCTCTATAAGAGTAAGCATGTGACTTTATGCCTCCAAAACTCAAATTTAAGCCAGGTATCAAAATTGTCTCTTAATAGGAGGCCACTGGGAGCAACATGTTGCTCATGAGCCACCGGTTGGGGATCACTGAACTAGAAGGCATTCTCTTCATCCAAATATTACTTAAATAAACCTTTGGGAATCAGTGTTCTAAGGTATAGCATTTCTGGCTTGCTGCACACTCAAGATAACATATCCCATACCTGTACTTCAGCAGAGTAACAGAATAAACACCTTGCTTGGAAGTACAAAGGGAAATATGTTAGTCAGACAGAATTTACAATAGGTTAAACAACAGAAATCCAAGGTGACTTCTGAAAGTGCTGTGTGGGAATGTAGGAAGTAGGGCAAGCAGTGCTATGTGGGAATGCAGGAAGGAGGGCCAGCAGTGCAGTGTGGGAATGTAAGGAGGAGGACCAGCAGTGCTATGTGGGAATACAGGAAGGAGGGCCAGCAGTAGAGGAAGGAGGACCAGCAGTGCTGTGTGAGGATATAGGAAGGAGGGCCAGCAGTAGAGGAAGGAGGACCAGCAGTGCTGTGTGGGAATATTAGAAGGAGGACCAGCAGTGCTGTATGGGAATGTTAGAAGGAGGGCCAGCAGTGCTGTGTGGGGATATAGGAAGCAGGGCCAGAATGCTGTGTGGGAATGCAGGAAGGATGGTCAGCAGTGCTATGTGGCAATGTAGGAAGGAGGACTAGCAGTGCTGTGTGGGAATGCAGGAAGGAAAGTGGGAATCCTGTGCAAGGATACAGAATAGTAGGGACACGGATATAGAGACCGGTCAGGACTGGGGCTACATTAGGTACAGATATGGGACCTGTTATCCAGAATGCTCGTAACCTGGGGTTTTCTGGATAATGTATCTTTCTGTAATTTGGACCATAAGTCTACAAGAAAATAATTTGAACATTAAATAACCCCAATAGGCTGGGTTTGCTTCCAGTAAGGATTAATTATATCTTAGTTTGGATCAAATACAAGGTACTGTTTTATTACTACAGAGTAAAAAAATTGGGTTATTTGGATAAAATGGAGTCTATGGGAGACAACCTTGCTGTAATTTAGAGCTTTCTGGATAACTGGTTTCAGGATAACAGATCCCATACCTGTACTAGCTATAAAATAGGTCTGTGTTGTCATTCTCTAAATGCAGATCTTTTATTAAAATGGAGGGTAATGGAGAAAAAAAAGGAAAGGCGGACAAAGCTGGCAGAAAACAAAGCTCAAGATGTGAATATAATGAGCCGAACCGTTCATTTCTACTGTTCTGTTTCTATTTCTCTAACAGGCGACAGACGACTGGCACTTGCTACTACAGCCATTTACCATTCAAAGTTATGGGAACTACAGGAGGCGACAGTTACAGAAAGTTCCACGTGTGCCATCGGCCTTAGAGTATTCTATATGAATATTTCTAACACTGTTTCATCACCCATCTCTGCTAACAGATCATCTGTACTCTGTAAAGAATGACAGTTCATGTGACTGCACAAACAGGTTTCTCCAGTTGCCATAAATAAGCAGTGCAGGTGCTCACATACAGGAGGGGCAATGTCAGCATGTAAAAAATGCACAAAAAAATCAACAGTTACCTGCAAGGCTGATGGAAAACTAGAGATATATTTGAAGAAAGGACCCACACATAACTAGTAAAAACCCACTAGACCAGCGATTGTCAGATTGTGGGGCCTCCCCAGGGGTGGCTTGATGCAGTAGTGGTGGTGGTGGGGGGGGGGGACTGAGCTTAAAGGCCAGTGGATCAAGGGTGGGTCATCTTTAAGTTAACTTTTAGTATGTTATATAATGGATTTGCAACTGTTTTTTTACACTGCTTCACACTTTTGTAAGTAGTTCCGCAGAAATTGCTCAACGTTAAAAAATGATGCAATATTAAACTGTTTTTTATACAGTGAAGCCTGCCGATTTGTGGCAACTTATTCTGCCGTTTGTTACACCACAGTGTTACTGTGCTCAGAGGAGGAGCCCTGTACTCAGGTCCGGACTGAGAATTGAAATAGGCCCTGTCATTTCAGGTACACAGAGGCCCAAACAGCCCCCACCAGCCAAGTAAATTGTGACTTTCTATGGCACGTTATAGCAGCCCCTCTGGCATTTGCCAGAAACCACAGATTGCCAGTCCGGGCCTGCCTGTACTTAATGCCAGCCCTGTAGAAAAAATATATTTCACTTGTGAAAAATAAGTCTGCATTCTCAATGTTGTTTTTAAAAAAAAAAGTCTGACTTTTGCCAAGAAACCCCAGTTCTCAAGTCACATAAACATGATATTGCCTAGGAATTTAGATTTACAAGTCGGTTTATAGACGTTGATCCCAAAATTCCACTTTTTTAAGGGGCAGGGGAAGCGGGGCATCATTAATGTGAGGTGTCTATTTTTTAATTCTTAGACAATCTCTGTCTACTAGGGATTTTTGGATGAGCAAATAATGCCCCCATACGCACTTACTTCCCACATTTTCATGGTCAAGCCTATGGATCATATATATATATATATATATATATATATATATATATATATGCCCAATCCCTATTGTTGTTAGGTGAAGGGCCACTAGTAACAAGCACCTTCAATCGTGCCCACCCAACCAGGCACTAAAGAAGGTATCTAAACCTCTTAAAGGAGAAGGAAAGGCTTGGTGCACTTGGGGGTGCCAAATGTTAGGCACCCCCAAGTGATTGTATTGATTTACCTGAAACCACGGGCCGGTGCTCCTATCAGCAGAAAACTGATCCATAGGTTTGACCTTGAAAATGTGGGAAGTGTGTATGGGGGCATTGTTTTCTCTCCCCCAAGTGCACAAAGCCTTTCCTTCTCCTTTAATATAAAACTTTTTAGTGAAAAATTCAGAGCAGGTATTTAGAGAAGTTTTTACACTACAGTAAGACTGGCCAGGTTTTGCCGAGCTGTAGCTTACAGCTATGCATTTTTCCGATTTGCTGCTGTTGTTGCCATTTATACAGACAGGCAGCCGCTTGCCTCGGCAGTAACAGGGAGGAAGCTGCTTCCTTGGCTCTCTTATCAACACTGAGTGAACGCAAGGTCAGTATCCTGTCATTTGAGCTGAACAATTGACTGCAGGCAGCTAGATCCAATGTTCAGTGTAGGAAAACACATTAAATAATTTACATTTATCCAGCAGCCACGCATCCTTGTTCTCAGACATGCTGTTTTGATGACTTAGCCCAAACAGCTCAGTATAATTTTACTTAAATAAGCCACTTCCTCCCACCAGCTGAGTTGTACTCCCACAACAACAGAGCTGCCTTGGAGCTACCCATTTATCTCATGTCTGCGAGGAAAAACAGAGGTGTGCTAACTGCTTACTTGAATATTTTCCCTTTATCCTAGCAGTAACCCTCTGCAGTCCTCGGGTCTTTCAGGTGTCATATTATAAATATGGGGACAATAAAAAAAAATGCCATAAAAAAGTTTCTGGGTTGACGCCCCCTTTGAGGCCACAGGGCACATAATGTCAAAGTATTAATTTTAAAGCTGTGGTTTACCTTCAAGTTAACCTTTAGTATGTTATAGAATAGCCAATTCTAAGCAACTTTTCAATTGGTCTTCATTATTTATTTTTTATAGTTTTTTTATTTGCCTTCTTCAGACTATTTCCAGATTTCAAAGGGGGTCACTGCCCCTATCTGAAAACAAATGTTCTTTATGGCTACAAATGTTATTGCTACTTTTAATTATTTATCTTTCTATTTAGGCCATCTCCTATTCACATTCCAGTCTCTTATTCAAATAAATGCATGGTTTCTAAGGTAATTGGGACCCTAACAACCAGACTGCTGAAACTGCAAACTGGAGAGCTGATGAATAAAAAGCTAAATAACTCAAAAACTTAAAATAATAAAAAATGAAAACCTATTGCAAATTGTCTCAGAATATCACTCTCTACATCATACTAAAAGTTAACTCAAAGGTGAACAACCCCTTTAATTCAGACTTCTCCATATCCCGTAAAGAGCAAATCTGAAAAAGAACTTCTCGGCTGCTTTTTGTTCTTTGAACCAAACAAGAACTACAATTAAACAAGTAGAATAATGAACCAAAATGTCTACATATAACGTAGCTAATGATTATGGGTCCAAACCAATAAGCCAATTGTGTTTTAGGGACTTCTTTGCAAGAACTACAGGTGACAGATCACGAACACTCAAAAAGGTTTCCGTTCTTGGGAGGATGTTTACAGGAACTAAAACTTCCAGGGCATAAAAAGAAAGCAAACTGACCCTGTTCATCAGGTAGAACTGGCAACCACACAAGATGAGAATTTGTTTGCCTTAGTTAGTCTGAGATGGCATATAACTACATATTAATGATCTAGAATAGTATTTTACTTAAACTGCCATCTTGTCCTAAAGAAGGGAGAAAACTCAAGTGAGACATTTTCTTCCCTAGTTAAGAATGGCCGTCAGACTTTTACTTTGATCAACACTCCAATGTAACGCACCAAATAATTTAACCGTGACATTATCTTTTTAGAAAACTCCACTACTGTAATGCCTCGACACATGTACTTTACTAGGTAGAAATGTGGGGCCAGCAATATTGCCCCTATCATGAATGGAGATAGGATGCCATATAAGATATGTTGAAACCCCAATAAATTTTAGGGGGTTGTTCACCTTTGAGTTAACTTTTAGTATGATATAGAGAGTGATATTCTGAGACAATTTGCAATTGGTTTTCATTTTTTATTATTTGTGGTTTTTGAGTTATTTAGCTTTTTATTCAGCAGATCTCCGGTTTGCAATGTCAGCAAACTGGTTGCTAGGGTCCAAGTTACCCTAGCAACCATGCCTTGATTTGAATGAGAATATGGATCATTAATAGGGGAGGGTCTGACTAGAAAGATGAGTAATAAAAAGTAGCAATAACAATGTATTTGCAGCCTTACAGAGCATTTTTTTTAAGAGGGGGTCAGGGACCCCCATTTGAAAGCTGGAAAGAGTCAGAAGAATAAGGCAAATAATTCAAAAACTATATAAAATAAATAATGAAGACCAATGGAAAAGTTGATTAGAATTGACCATTCTATAACAGGCATGTCCAAAGTGAGGCCCAGGGGCCAAATGCGGCACGTTTTCAAATTTACATGGGCCCTCAGCCTCCAGCATGAAATTAATAATAATGCGGCCCGCCAGCACAGTGCAATCAGGAATCGCATAGCCGTAGCAGTAATATTTGGGCACATTAGTGGAGAGCACGCGTCACTATGTGCCAGTACGTGTCTATTGCTAACACCTTCAGCACACAGGCAGCAGTACAGACCAAGTGGCAGATCATTTCATTAATGTGCCCATATATTACTGCTACGGCTACACGATTCCTTGTTTAAAATGAGTTAAATAGTGTGAATGGTTCAAAGAATGCCGGGCTAAATGGTCGGCCCCCACACATTTTCACCTAACCAAATCTGGCCCTCGTTGCAAAAAGTTTGGACACCCCTGTTGTATAACATACTAAAAGTTAACTTAAAGTTGAACCACCCCTTTAATTTCTAATTTAAACATTTTGGATTTTTTTTTTTTTAATTTCACAGCAAATCTGTGGCAAGGATGTGCAAAAACTTTAAAGGCAAAGTATTTATTCCAAGCCTTTATTCCATTCCTGATTGAGCCCTAACCTACATAGGTCAAGATTTACTTGTGAACATAACTTGCCTTATTCAGGGGTAAAATTACAACACGTTTTGAGGGCAACCCAAACAGCATTAGGTCATGCACATCATGACAAACAACAGATATTTAAACTCACGTGCCATCTAAATGCCACGTAATCACAGGTCCTGGATAAAAGAAGCCTGGCATTGGGGTGATATGACAAGAGGCTTTTTGAGGATATCAATATCTATCCTAAATATATAAACACCTAAACATAACTATTGCTATGACCTGTGAAGTTTATGAAGTTTTTAGAATGAAGCGGCTTTAGGTTACCTGCCCTTTCATGGGATTGCAGTACTCAGCAGCTGTAAGGCCACATGATTTACATCTCTGTTCTGAAGGAATATCATTGAACACATCCATTTATACAGCATAAAATAAAGAACACAAATAATAGGAGTATTTCAGACTGAATAAACTGAGCAGCAGCTAGTCTTACACCAACATCCTAGTTTCTAAGATAAACTGCTGGGAACATAAGGAGTAGAATTTAATTACTATGTCAGCAACCCTAATTCTTTGATTCAATGCAATTAGTTACTTATAGACTTCCAAAGTAAAGAGAAGTTAGAGAAACCAGGTTAAATGTAACATACGGAAAATTAACTTCATCGCAAAGTGTGTTCAGGTATGGGATCTGTTATCTGGAAACCTCGGAATTACGGAATGGCCATCTCCCATAGACTAAATTTTATCCAAATAATCCAATTTTTTAAAAAAAATTATTTCCTTTTTCTCTGTAATATTAAAACAATACCTCGTACTTGATCAGACCTAAGATATAATTAATCCTTATAGAAAACAAAACCAGCCTATTGGGTTTGTTTAATGTTTAAATGATTTTCTAGTAGACAAAGTATGAAGATCCAAATTACGGAAAGATCCATGGTACCCCATCAACCGAGCATTCTGGATACCCAGGTCCCAAGCATTCTGAATAACAGTTCTCAAACCTGTCCTGTATATGTCTCTCTATGGGGTATATTTATCAAAGAGTGAAGTCTAAGATCACCACAGTCCACAAGAGTGAAAGTCCACCACTCTCCATTCATTTCTATGGGATTTTTAAAAGAGTATTTATCAATGGATGAAAGTGAAGGTTCACCCTTTGATAAATACGCCACTAAAAATGCAGGCAGTGTTTCACTCTAGCGGACTGAGCGATCTCTAACTTCATTCTTTAATAACCCAATAATTTAATAATTCACCCCTATGTCTCAAAAGACACTTTGACACCTAAGCCAAAGCATCACAAAACAGGACTTCATTTATAACAAAACAGGACTTCATTTATAACAAAACAGGACTTCATTTATAGCTAACACAACATCAGAAATAGACTGGCAAATCTTGTCTCCATCATCCACCTCCACCCTTCATTTTAAAGACCATTATGGAAGGTGGCTCATTAAATATTTCACAAATAAATGGCAAAGTCTGCTCTATGTTCAGTAGTCGTTTCTCGCTTGGACTAGAATAGCAAGAAGCTGATCTCCCCCTGAGACAGCATGCCATGGAACCTTGCAGTGAATGGCAGCTCATACTTAGTTTAACGCCCAACTGAAGAACAATAAATTAATCCAAGAGGTTCTCATCCAGTAGAATTGAATGTTTTATAAACAATATTTATGTTAAGCCCACAAGTCAGAATATAACCCCATTATGCTAAAAAATGTCTATACTCATGCTATTAAAAAGTTTAAGTTTATTGCATTATATTAAAAAAACAACAATACCCCCCACATGGAGCCTAACGTGTTTCATGCTTACCCAGGCATCTAGGCAATCTCAAGGCATTCGTAACCTCGTTTGCAGTTAAAAGTTTCCTAGCAACTGCCTAGTGCCTAGCACAAAGGGTTGCAATTTGTTTCATTTATAAATAAGTACGGCGTTTTATACATCAATGGTAAAGTTAATAAAACCCACAGCTATACGTTCTACACCAGAATGTGTATCCTTGTCCCCACGTACTTCCTACTGATATAGTAGAACTAGATGTATAAACCTCAGTCATGAGCTTTGTATGGCATGTTTGGTACTTACCGTGACCTCTGCATATCGAAGGCACTGCTGGTCCCACCCTGCACTTGCTCAGGGCAGCAGAAGGTTTGAATAACAGGTGTCCTACAAAAAGCAACAGGTAGAATGGCAGATGTAAGGGAGTTCAGGCGTCCTCTGCTCCCTGGGCATGAAGGTGGTACCATCACTGGAACGCTGCTTAAAAATGCATCCTCCTCCTCTTCCTCACTATTCTGTCTTAATTGCTGTTTTCTGATTTGCATCTCTTGCTCCATGCTCTCCTGTCTGCATGCCAATGCACAAGGCAGTGGTTCTGGAGGAGAGGCCCAAGCTGTCCTGTTGTTCTGTGCATTCATCAGAGGTGTTGCATGAATAATTGCATTAGGTGGTGGGCTGTGAATTGATCCTTTCTCTGTGGATTGCTGGAACAGACGACTTCTGCCTGTTGCACAAGCAGCCCCCTGTCCCACTGTCCCCTTATCCTGCAGGGGTCGCCCATCCAGAGAGATGTTGTTGAGAAACGAGAGGGCAGCTTGCCTCCTGCGCTGCTGCCTCCTAACATGATCCAGGATATGGGTGCCTGGTGACTGCACAGATCCCACTAGAATGATCCCATTACTGTTGCTTTGACTGCTGGTAGCTGTGGCCATACTTTGTATATGAATGGTGAGAGATAAGTGCAGGCTGCAGGACTACCTCATAGCACACGAGTGCACAGCAGCAGCAAGGTACTGCTTGTTATTGCTAGCACTTGGGAGGGATCATATATGACATGCTTCCTCTCTTCCCCTCCCCTGTTTATGCCTAGAGCACGTGTGCACTAATGGGCTGGCTCTCACCAACCTAATCGTCACTGCATCCTCTTCACAGATCACTTACGCCACCTGCAGGACATTCTACGCAAGAGCAATAGAAAAGTTTTCCTGCTTCTAATAAAGCATGCTAAAGGCTACGGATCAATCAAAATACAGGTATGGAACCTGAATACTCGTGACCTGGTGTTTTCTGGATAACAGATCTTTTCGTAATTTGGATCTTTATACCTTAAAGGTATACTGTCATGGGGAAACATTTTTTTTCCCAAAACGCATCAGTTAATAGTACTGCTCCAGCAGAATTCTGCACTAAATTCAATTCTCAAAAGAGCAAACATTTTTTATATTTAATTTTGAAATCTGACATGGGGCTAGACATATCGTCAGTTCCCCAGCTGCCCAGCTGATCTGATAAACTTCAGTCACTCTTTACTGCTGTACTGCAAGTTGGGAGTGATATCACCCCTACTCCCCACCCCCCAGCAGCCTAACAACTGAACAAAAGAAAGGTAACCAGATAGATAAGATAACAGCTGCCTGGTATATCTAAGAACAGCACTCAATAGTAAAAATCCAGGTACCACCTCTTCAGTTACATTGAGTAGGCGAATAGCCTGTCAGAAAGCAGTTCCATCCTAAAGTGCTGGCTCTTTCTGAAAGAACATGACCAGGCAAATTTACCTAAGATGGCAGCCTACACACCAATATTACAACTAAAAAATACACTTGCTGGTTCAGGGATTACATTTTTTATTGTAGAGTGAATTATTTCCAGTGTAAACAGTGTAATTTAGAAATAAAAACTACACCATAAAAATTATGACAGAATCCCTTTAAGTCGACTAGAAAATAATGTAAAAATTAAATAAACCCAATAGGCTGGTTTTGCTTCCAATAAGGATAAATTATATCTAGTTTGGATCAAGTACAATGTACTGTTTTATTATTACAGAGAAAAAGGAAATCATTTTTAAAATTTTGGATTATTTGGATAAATCTATAAATCGTCTATGGGAGACGGCCTTTCTGTAATTCGGAGCTGGATAACTGGTTTCCAGATAACCCCATACCTAGAAATAGAAACAAGGGTGCTCCCCATCTGATGCTGTATTTTAATGTGTTCCAATGTGTTCATTCAAACTCTGATGTATGCACTTTCATAAACAGGTTCTCTGGAGGTTTAACACATACAGTAAGTGGTTATGTAATAAATAGCACTAAGCTTGCCCAGGAGCAGTAACCCACAGCAACCAATCAGCAGGTAGAATTTACCAGTCACCTGTTTAAAAGCAAACAGCTTATTTGTTGCTATGGGTTACTGCTCGTGGGCAAACTTAGTGCCTTTTATTACATATGGGGGTTAGACTGCATGACACTGCTTTATAAATGAGGTCCTCCACATGTTGTTGAGCTAAAACACCCAGAATACCAACATCTGGCAGGCGGCAGGCTTCCACAGTCATCACCCCTGCACCTGGGCATGCATGGAATGTCCTTGTGGTTAGTATGAGGAGGGAGATGAGGACCAATACTGATGCTGTAAAGGATTATGGGAAGTGTTACAGGAGCCTGGTCAAAAATGTTTTAAATGAAAAGACACAGTGAGACGATCACATAGAGTCCTGCAGCGGGTCGGGTACCCGCGGGTTATCCGCAAAAACCTGCGGTACCCAGTGGGTAGAAGTTCCGGGTGCAGGTATAGATGCGGGTCGACGGTTAAGCGGGTCGGGCCGCGGGTCTTCTCACAAACGATATTTACTCCTTTTTCTTCTGATGATGATGTCGCTTCCTGTTTACAATGACAGCACTTCCTGTTTTACTCCTTTTTTTCTGATCATGTCTACTTCCGATGATGTCACTTCCAGTTTATAATGATAGCACTTCCTGATTCTTGATGGTCAGCGGGTCGTGGGTCCAGGTTGCGGATAAGGTACTTGCTGGTCGGGGGTCCAAGCGGGTAAGAATGTGGGTTGTGGGTCCGGGTTGCGGATTGCAGGTACGGGTCGGGCACGGGTTCCAAAAAATGGACCCGCACAGGACTCTACTAGCACAGATAAATATGCAAAGGTTTCCAAAAATAATACAACAAAAGCTATGAGCCGTTGTTACTATTTTTCAACTTTCTACAGAGGTTTCCTTGTAGTGAAATGCTCAGTGTCACTTTAAATACACTCATCAACACATCAATTTGTGTAACCACATTATAACCTAAATCCCTTTACTGCCCTTTCAGAACATCAGTTGTCCTGGGGATGCAGCTGTAAAATCTGATGATGCTCCTAAGCAGCCAATACAGTATTTACATGAAGCCAATATGGCTTTATGTGTATAAGAGGGATATTTAACCATACCATTCTCAAACAGCAACGGGAACAACACACACCAGCCAATTTCATTCTAAAAAAAATGCTATTGAGCTCACTAGGAAAAAGTCCTACAGCTCAAAATAATCCCATGTAAAGCAGAAATGTATGAGAAAAAAGATTCTCCAAAAAATATGGGAAATTATTCTTTCTTGGCAGAAAGTCAACTGCCATAGCCCCTTTTTTTTTCTATTCCAACCTATGTACAGCATATTGCTTTCAAGGTCCTACACAAAAAAGCCCTGTGTTATATTGCAAACTCTGTAGTTTAAGGGGACCCACTGATCAAAACATAAAGTTGTTCTTTGTTGTGGCTAGGGCTTTGTCTATTAATTGGCTCATGTGATCTAGCATGTCTGCATGCCCTTGGTTGTTTGTGTGCACTGTGAATTGTAGGATCCTGGGGGGGGGACCCTTAGTAATTAAAATGGCAATTTTCTATTTAGGATTACCCAATGGTGCATACTACAAAAAAAAGTATATTTTTATGAACATTTTTTATTTAGGGTTTTTCATATGAAATGTTTTATGCAATATATTTTTAATATGGTTTCCATCTCTACAGGCGTTTTTACACAAGGCTATTAATTTAGCCTGCCAGATGTAGACATCCATGATTTAATCACATCCAACTAATCACATGAATGCTCAATGTACCTTCCATTTCCACAGGATACTGCCAAGATCTATGTAGTTTACAAAGCAGTATTAAGAACCAAGGCCAATAGTCCCAAAAATGGTATCAGAACTAATATTTATAGTATTTATATCTGTAAAGCATTCATCTGATCTAACATGACTCACCAATGTGTTCTGCCAACAACCTACTTCTTAAAATATTCCTAGATCTCTCAACAGCGATCAAACACATCAATCACCCACTCCTCTGACAGCCCTTCCATTCTCTTGGCCTTTGAGATACTGCCCTGTCCTGGATATTCCTCTTACCGTCCTATTTTCCTCTTACTTTACAAACCTTTCAGTGTCTCCTACAAGAACAATATCATTTTCTCCTACACATCCCTCTGTTGGGCTCCTGGAGGCCCAGCCCAAGGACCCTTATTATTCTCAATTTTTACATCTACCAATGGTCAACTAATCCATTCATAAGGTTACCAATACCACCTATATAGTGACGATACCTCATATTTAGCTCTCTTCTAATCACAAAACAGATCTCATAGTTTGGGCTGTGAACATTTCTAAAGCACAACACACACATCCTTTACACAAGTTGCCACCAAAATTCTAACTCACACTCTCATCATGTCAATTATTGATTGAAAAATCTGTGACATGATAATGATTAATCCCGACTCTAGAGACTTTCCCCACTCTCTAACCTCCTGATCTTGGCCATCTTCACATCTTGGGTCTCCTACTCCCCTCTATTGTTGGATTCTAAGCAAATCCTCTTTACACCTTCCATTGGTCAATATTTGTATATTTGATGTGTACATGAAGATGCGTCTATATTTCCGCATTTTATAGAAATAGTAGAATTTGTAGCTTGCCAATATGGAAATATTTGACTTGAATCTGGTCAATTAAGTGCTGGCTTTTAAATATTTTTCAGTATAATGTGCTAAAGGGTTAGCATAAATGGTTTGCCTGTGAGAGCTGCACCCTGTGTAAGTATTCTATAGTGTCCAGAATTATTGGCGAGCACTCTAAAGTCATATGACATCAATTAGACCAAAGCCCCGACTACACAACGGTGGTTTCCAACAATATAAATATCACCATGTACCTAAAGGCACCCAGAAACTGCAGTTCTAAATCTGTTGTAACAAACAGGCCAACTATAATAGGTGCAAACAGGCCATAAATCCACAAAATTATGGGGAACTTATGGCATGCAAGATCAGTATTATACCCACTGTGTCACCCACTCAGTAAAAATACAACATTGAAAAAAGTGAAGAAGAAAAAACATAGGATTTCTAGTAGTCCCCTTTGTAACTCAGGAGGTTACATTTCTTATTACTACCCCAACACATGCCTAGTTATGGCATACAGATATTCTTTCATATTAAAGGGTTTGTTCACCTTTAAATTATCTTTTAGTATGATGTAGATAGTGATATTCGGAGACAATACTGCAATTGGTTTTCATG